>NC_136505.1:40701237-40723737 GCF_053919585.1 Euprymna scolopes | reverse complement strand
ACATATGAAAAGTTCTATTACATCACAAGAAAAGGAATAAAATCAAGAGTAAGTTCCTTTATTAGACAGAACTGAATGTTTCTGTTTAGAACACAATTGAACCATTGTATTTGACTTTTACATTTTTATCTTTAATTCATAAAAGTACGTTCTCCATAGTGCAATGTAAATTAAAATATATTGTGATCGAAATATTGTGGAAAGTCACGTGAAGTTTTCTCCAGGTACAACGCGATGTGTATCCAACTAAAGTAAGCAATAAATCAATGTGATTGATGAATGTGCGATTTCACTAATTTTTATGCTGATAAATGTATTAGATGTTTGGAACATTCGTTGACCCACTTTCAATTTCGAGTAATGTGTAGTCTTCCTGCTAGTATATATATATGTATATATATATATATATACCACACAAGCAGAAAGAGCTGACATATATAATAAACAGTGGGTGTTTGTATGACAGGAGCGCGTTTGAAGTAAATGGTTATGTTTAAAACACAATTGAGCTATAATATTTGACTTTTTCATTTTAAACTTAAGTTCAATCCATTATCACATCACAAGACAATATATAAGGCATATTAAATCAACACTAAGTTCTTTGATATGACAAGGGCGCATTCAAAATTAATGTTTCTGCTTAGAGCACAATCGAACCATACTTGCCTTTTGAATTGTAAAGTTTAATTCAAGCAATTATATATAAAAATAATTTCATTAAATCAAGAGTAGGTTGTCCGCAGTTAAATATAGACTACAATGTTTTTTTTTACTAAGTTACTGTAGGAAGGGCATTTGACGGTTCCTACCGGTGCACTGTGAATTGTCCCAAATTGGAGCAAACAATCAAGCGATTTGATTGAAAAATAAGCGATTTCACCGATGTCGATTACGATAGAAATATGGGAGTGTGAAACATCCATTGATCATCAGTCCCAGGCAACGTAAGATCACCCTGTTATATATATATATATATATATATATATATATATATATATATATATATATATATATATATATATATATATTTATATAAGTTTTTTAACAACATGCCAATGAATGGATTGACTAAGATACTTACGGGCTTTAAAGGTGGGCGAATAAAAGATATATCTGCCTTACTTAAAAAATGCTAGTTTTATTTTTTGTGTTTTAAAACCCCCACTCACCCAATTTTGCTGATGAGGAGACTTTCTTTTATAAAATCAATGATAAAATTATTGTCCAAGACTTATTGTCTATCTCAATAAAAACATCGTTTCCGAAACGATCGTACAATTTATTGATTTTGTTTGTTCTTCCTTTTGAAACCGATTTGTAATTATAAATTATGAATCATTTTACTCAATATATATATATATATATATAAATATGCGTGTGCGTGTGTGTGTGTGTGTGTGTGTGTATTACATAACAATCTTGTAACTAAAAATAAGCACAGCGTGTGCAATTCTTGACTTATCTTCGCGTGGGCGACAGTTTCTCTAATGTTTTCCTCACGTTCACAAACTTTCAATTCTTGATCTTTGACGTTGTAGGAAAACAAATCTCCGCGAGAAAATATTTCCAGTAATGTTATTACCGGCCAAACATGACTCCGTTTTTATTTTTCATCGGATTGATAATTAGCGCCTTTTGTTTAATCACTGTTTTAAGGTATAAATTATTCAGTCGTGTACCTCGAAGCAGACATACAACGGCTTATGGATTTTGACTTTTCTATTGCCGGATCCATCAGAACTAATCATCCTTAATCTTAATCTTCTTTGTCTGATGGCGAAGCTAATCTTCTTTCTCCTTAGGTTACGTTGACCTTGCGCCTGAATCTATGCAGAAGATGTCTGACTCAAATTCAAATATTGTCGAATCTACTGAATCTACTTAGGAAGTAATGAGAAATGGAGTGTTATTAATATTACTTCGTGATAATCATAGATCTGTCACTATCAAAAAAGTCACTGATTTTATCTGATCTTTAAAAATTGCGTTTTTTTTTTGGAGAGGGGGTGCATTACAATTTCTTAAATACTCGATATAAGTATTGTTGACATTGTTTTTTTTTTCTGAATTTAACTGCCTCCTTAAAAATTTCAGTACCCACTGAGTCTTTTTAACGAGGTCTGGGTAGTGCTTTCCCTCGTCGATATCTCCATCCTCTAAGGTTTTTCAGAACCATTTCACATGGAAACAACTGCTATAAATAATATACTAGCAAAAAGACCCGACGTTGCCCGGGATTGAATGATGATCAACAAATGTTTTACACTCTCATATTTTTATTGTCTTCGAAATCGGTAAAAAATCGTCCATTTTTCGACCAAATCAGCTCATTACGTACCCTAGTTGGGGACACATAGCGGTGCACTGGAATGAAGCTTTACATACTTCCCTTTTACACTGTGGAGAATCCAATGTTGTTTTTATTAAATTATTTTTTATCTAAAATCATTTAAATTTTTAAATTGCAAAAATCAAGTACTTTAGTTAAATTGTATTCTAAAGAGAAACATTAATTTTGAATGCGTCTCTATTATATCAAAAAACAACCTACTGCTGATGTGATATGCTTGTGCTTAATGCTTGTGCGGTGATAATGGCTTGAATTTAAGTTAAAAATGAAAAAGTCAAGTATCATGGTGCAATTGTGTTTTAAACAGAAGCATTCATTTCGAACGCACTCATGTCATATTAAAAAAATCTACGTTACTTTTATATACCGGGTTTTTCAGTTTGTGTGGTAATAAAACTTCTCAAATGCACTTGTGGTGTTAGGTTGTGTAAGGTGTTAACTCTTGTTAAAATCGCCTGTTCATTCTTTTATCGGATTATTAGATTATCGATCATCAAGACTTATTGAAGACATTCTGAAACAAAAACTATCTAAGAACACTGTCTGGCACATAAAGTATCTTCGTTTGAAATGTCATAAAAATCGGCCCAGCAGTTTTAGAGTCGATAAGGAACTCTCTCTCTCTCTCTCTCTCGCTCTCTTTCTCTCTTTCTCACACACACACACACACATACACACACATATACGCACACAAAAAGTTCCTGTATATAATAGTAGAGATATTGATATATTTTCTGATAAGTCCCTGAAGGAAATATGCGGGATCGACCTACAAAATTACACCTGTGATTTGCTGGGTAATTTTTATAAATAATTGACGTTAGTTTCAGTGGACTTCATTGTTGGTGACATGGTTCTTGTATGAAATGCCAAGGAGTCTTCTGGAGCGTCTCGTTTTACTGCTTGAATTCTCTTTGGAAGGTCTGCGTTTAGTGACCTTGCTACGCATGTGGAAAGCATGACTGAAATTACTAGCGATGAAGTTTTCAGAAAGGTCACTCAACAAGCCACTATAAATACTTATTGACCACAGTGAAAATAACGTAAATCAGATCGTATTGGAAAGTAACACGTTTAGAAGGACTTGCAAAGACCATTCTGCCAGCAACAGGTCAGAGTAAAAGAACATAGAGCAGACAGAAAAATAAATGTGCTGGGAATATGTTTAATTTTTTACAGAGAAAAGCTTCCATATTACCCAGACTCTCGTCCACAACCGCACCAAGTGGAGCTACCCTAGTCTCACGTCAATCCAGCAGGAAACGCTGTATAGACCTTGGCGGGATACGGGACCAGTAGTTGTAATACTAACATTGGTTTGTCGATTTCTTCGAACGTTTATCCGTTTTTCTATATATCTATAAAAGTGAGAATGTGTGCGAGGACACTTCTCAACCTATATACTCAATGAATTTTTTATCTATAGACTTGAAATTTGGTACATAAAGTATTCAGACACGTGGAAAACGTTTAAATCGGGTTTTCATCCGGAAACAGAGCTGCTAATGGGGTCAAAATTGAAAAATTGTTAATTGGCAGGTCATCGGATTTTATTTTTTAAATTTTATTTTTATTTTTTTGTCAACTGTTTCACCAATGCGCATGCGTGAATCGTTAACGGGAAGCTTCCTTATGTTAATAATATGTAGGTTTGAAACCCCTTTTAAGAATCGTGTTAAGCTGGCTTGATGATTATCGTACTTGACTCATTCTCTTTAGGGGTTGGTTTCAATTTCAGCACAAGTATTTTTTTTTTTTTACTTACAAGAAGTGAACTGTTTAGAAAAAGAAACATTATATACGCAAGCAGCTGTGTCAGTTTCTTTTCCATGTTTTTTTTTTCCTAATTTTTTACGGAAGTTAACGTTACATTTGTTACCGAGCAACGCCGGGTACACCTCATAAAGTCACGATTTTTTTATAGGTCATCAGCTTGTTAACTATTCTGTAAATTAATCTTACAATTTAATGAACTAAAAATACAATAAATTTGAATATTACATGAAAACACTGTCTAAAAACATAGCACGATCCGTAAAATGCACAAGTACTGAAAAATATATTTTGTTGTCACAGAAGAGTATGCAATTAAAAACTATTTCATTGGCTACGCGTTTCCGCAACTTCCATCGCTAAACGTAATATGACTGGAATATGACGACAGTAACGCGCCCCTGTTATACATGAGTACTAAGTTGTCATATTTTTCGTTTATCGAAAGAATGTATGCGTGACTTATCTTTTCAAAAGTTTTTGCAGTATCATGTTGGAGGTTTATTGCCATTGGTATTCTTCAGCGTTAGTTTCCAACATTAGTTTCGAATGCTGTTCCAGTTCTGACAGAAACGTGATCCTATTCCAGTGTCTATTGGTATTACGAAAATTTGCATGAGGACGATGCAGGACTAGAAGATGTCACAATAGTCCATCCTCTGTCGACAACGTCTCCTGGACTTGTAAAATACACAAGAGTAAGTCCACACACAAACTCACACACACAGATAATAATAATAATAATAATAATAATAATAATAATAATAATAATAATAATAATAATAATATATCCGTATTCCTGTCTGTTTTTTTTTGTTTTTTCGCAATGACATCATAGCATATATCTATATCTATCTATCTATCTATCTATCTATCTATTTGTATATATATATATATATATATATATATATATATATATATATATATATATATATATAACTACTTCATTTACTCACATAAAATTAATATACGAAAGTATAGATTTATGCGTAAACTTTAAGTATTTATTTCAAAAGTGCTCAATACGTAGGTAGAGCTAGTAAGTAATTTATAAAATATGTATGGCGATTAAGCTACACTGAATATTCGGCGTTTCATCCACCATAGGATTCGTCAGGCATAAGCCTGACGAATCCTATAGTGACGAATATTCAGTGTAGCTTAATCGCCATATATATTTTATGAATTACTATATATATATATATATATATATATATATATATATATATATATTGGGTTGGTGCAAAAATAATGTTGTTTTTATCAGATAAATATGCGTAAAAAACGGCACCAACCCTATATATATATATATATATATATATATATATATATATATATATATATATATATATATATATTGGGTTGGTGCAAAAATAATGTTGTTTTTATCTGATAAATATGCGTAAAAAACGGCACCAACCCTATATATATATGTGTGTGTGTGTGTGTGTGTGTGTGTGTATAAATACATGTGTGTATGCCTCTGTGTGTGTGTTGTGTGTGTATAAATACATGTGTGTGTGTGTGTGTTCTAAATTCCTCAGCCATGGGTTAAGTCTCCTCATCATTCTCTACCTCATATAATTTAGATTGACGCATCTTAATGCATTACGGTGACGATTAAACACAATCGGAAAGTCTCGTGACCTTTTTATGGAAAACATAGAAATAAGATGCTAAGTATTCAGCAATTGGTGACTAGGATTATACAATCGGACAATTTGAACATATTAGGACTGAAATGAGTTGTAATATTTCAAACTATTTATTCACGTTGCTAGCAATCTATTTGTCCGTTTAAGGCCTTACTAATCTGTGTTGGAAAGCGAATTTCTTTTATTTGAAACGAATTATTTTCTATTTTACTTTTGTAATATATAATTAGCTTATTACGATTCTGTATTTCGGAGATTAGCATTGGTTATTCGTATTATTTGAATTTTTTGTCATTTTCACAACAACGTTTAACTCGATGTCAACTCCGAGTTGTTTTTTTTTTTTTTTCATGCGTATCTTGTCTAACTTGGAATTGTTTCTCTTGAACTCGGAAACCTGAACGGAATTTCGAACGGAACCCTTTATTTACTTCGTGGGGGTAGCATATCCTCATTCCGTCAGGTATATATATATATATATATATATATATATATATATATATATATATATATATATATATATATATATATATATATATATATATATATTAGTGATAGGACGATTCCAATAGTTAAACCGATTCCGATGCAATTATCGATTTCTTACTTAATTCCCGATTCCGATACAATTACAGATTCCGATTACGATGCGTTATAAATATCTAAATATTTAACTTAAAAGTAGTTATTTTTCCCAATCATCGTAAAAACACATGTTAAATGTGCAGATATTTTCTTAAGCGTAAAAAATACATTTGTAAGGGGTTATTTATAGATTTTAGTTTTAATATTAGTTTAAAATCTATAAATATTTATTATTGTTTCATTACTACCAGCAACGAAAATTTTCCTTTTAGCAAAACCAAATAAAAAGGCAATAAAAAGAATCGTTTTTGTGCATTGGAAAATAGGTACTAATTTTTCGGATACCGATTTCGATACCCTTAAAAGTTTCGATTTTTTCCGATTTCCGATACTTATTAATCGTCCCAACACTAATATATAGTAATAATATGCAGTAATAAATGATATTTACATCTAGAAATAAACTAGGTTTAAAGCTCCAAAAATCCGTGCTTGAATTGTCTATAAGGATCCGTGGCGCAGTGGTTAATGTCCAATGCTAATAATAATAATTCTAATTCCACCATTATTGGTTCGCAAGGGAGATAATCATGATGGGTTTATTATTATACCATGTGCTGTTAACGCTGAAATAAGAAAGCGGTTTAAATTTATAGTTAGAATTAGAATTAGAACGTCATTTAAATGACTGTTAATGATAACTATAGGATCGTAGAATCGAAAACATGAAAACGTTGATTATATTCTCATGCGTTATATTAATGCTACATTAAAAGTAGACAAAATTGTAGCTACGTTGTTTTACATTTGGGATTTCCGTAGACACACTGAATATTACAATTCAATAGGAAAGAACGAAATAGTAAAAAGATAGACAAAAACTTATAGTCTCTACTTCTATTATATAAAAGGAACTTTGTTTCTGGGTGTGACTTCCTTCCATATTGAATCCTTACACACAAATGTACTTTATGTGCCTGGCCGTGTTCTTAGATAGGTTTCGTATCGGAATATCTTAAAAATATATAGATAATCGATAATAAACAAAAAACTCCGACAAAAAAAGGAAGAAGTGATTTTGACTAAAGTTAATGCGTTCGAAATGAATGTTTCTGTTCAAAGCACAATTGAACCATGATATTTGACGTTTGCAGTTTAAACTTTATTTTAAGTTAATGTCACCGCACAATAGAAAGGCCAGGAATATAGAATCAACAGTAGGCTAATTGATATGACAGGAGCGCGTTCAAAATTAATGTTTCTGTTTAGAGCGCAATTGAAGCATGATACTTGATTTTTGCATTTTAAACTTTAATTCAATAAAGAATGCAACTCTGAATTGTGGCTACTATGCGGAGAGGTCGATGAATAAGTGACAGGACTGGTATGCGGCCGCTGCAAGGAGTCATCAGTTGCGCGTGAAAGCAAATCTGTAACTCTCTAATTATCGAGGCGGTAGTCTTACACGCGCGATTATGCAAATTAGCACTCACAAATAGAATAAAAAGTTTACAATCCATGTCTAGGTCGGATCAACAACTTGATTATCGAAAGGGAAATTATTGGATGAAGGTCTATTCAATTTTATTTTACTCTATTTTTTTCTACTTTTTGCGGCGGTTAGATGTTGTTCTATAGGCGATGAAGAGTTCTAATAAGTAATTACTTCCGGCTCCGTTGGTGCGAAAGGGAGACAATCGTGATTGCTTTATTATCGCATGCTCTGTCGTCAACGCTGAAGCAAGAAGGTGGCTGAACTAGTTTAATCGCATTGAATTGAAAAGTCACTTAAAATGATGCTGGGGATAACTATTAGAACATAGAATCGAAAACATGAAAACAATGATTTCATCATCAAATGGTATTGCTATGATTACTATTAAAATACAAAGGAAGGGAAAGAAATAGGAAAAAAAAGATTAACTAAAAATCTATTTAAAAAAACATTTAAAGGACACTCTAAAAGAAACAGAGATATTGTAAAAATTAAAGTAATAACTAGGGCTATGACAACAGCATATTCTTTTCATTGTTGTGCTCTCCAGTATATATCTGGCACAGTTAGACACAGTTAATGAACCGAGAACCACATCACCTTATATAAAAGCATATAAGATATCAACGGATACACACTCGAGAGTCAAAACAATGAAGAGAATATGCTGTTGTCCTAGCCCTAGTAATAAGTAATAAATAATAAAAAGAAACAAACAAAATCTAAAAAGAAAGAATAATAAAAGAAAAAGAAAAACTAAATAAAATAAAAACAATAAAATAAAAGGAGAGTAGATGCTGGATCTTGGGTTTACTTTCAACAGCCTAGTAATTCTTCCTTCCCTTATTTTGTACTTTAGTTATCGCTCTCCAGAAGAATTACTGTTTTCTGTGTTATAATCTATTTCATCTAACACTTATCGTCGGCAGGTTTTTGACCTTGAAGAAGCATTTCTTTAGCCCCTTACATCAAGTAGCTTCCTGCTTTTTCTAGAGAGATTTCCATATGAAAACCGAAAATAAAAAATATCAAAAATAAAAAGAATTCTGAAAAAAAAAAAAACGAAATAAAAATGAAACATTATGTACCGAACTAAATAAAGAGCTAATAAATTGTTAAAAAAAAGAAAGGAAATAATGAATGAAAGAAAGAAGAAAAGGTGAAAACGGTGCGGAGGCCAAGGGAGAATCGACTGGCATGCGCCCGATGAAAGGAAACAGGGTCTGAACGCGGAAAAAACCTGGAAATCTTTGACAATGAGGCAGAGGTCGTATGCGCACGACCATGCAAAGTGGTGTAGTTATAAAGAGTAAAATTATTTGATAGAAATACAGCACAAGATGGGTAACGTGCTAAATAAATTGAAAAATACAATTGATTAAAATAATTAAAATTAATTTTTCAAACAACATAATTCAATCTTAAAACTAGGGAGTATTTTAACTTATAGTTGGTACAATTTTCTCCTTAATATTAAAAACGGTTTTTGTTCGAGAAAAGCATACCACGTAAGGAAATTCTATTGGCAAATAAATTTTTCCGAGAACACTATTAAAAATGGCATTGTTAGAGAAAAGTATACCATGTTATGCAGTTCCAATGACAGGAAAGTGGTTTCCAAGATCGGTATTGAAAACAGTGTTGTTGGGAAAACAGTTTTGTTGGGAAAAAAGTATGCCGCATACCGAAGTTCTACTAGCAAACACATTGTTCTTGATATTAAGAACGCTGTTGTTGGAAAAAAGTTTTGTGCGTATAGAAATCTAGTAGCAAACGTTTTGTTGTCTGTAATACAGGGTCCCCTGAGCAGAGTATACTACCTAATAAAGTTCCAATAGCAAGAACGTAATTTTCCATCGACAGAGATAATCTTTCCATCTTTCTCACTTAAAAAAATAATCCCATTTATTAAGAATAGTTTCAACAAAAACGCAGATTGTATGATGAATTGTCAAGCTCACTCTGATTATCCGGCATCAGAGTGTTGCGAAATATCTGCATGAGATAGTTTGCAATTTTTATGAGAAAGAAACTGTAAGTTTGTAATTCATTTGAATTAAACTTATCCAGAGCGGCGTGCATCTATAGGAGTTGTTTTTTATTATTATTATTATTATTATTATTATTATTATTATTATCATTATTATTATTATTATTATTATTATTATTATTATTTTTATTTTTATTATTATTTTTATTGTTGTTGTGGTGTTTGTTATTATTATTATTATTATTATTATTATTATTATTATTGTTATTATTATTATTGTTGTTGTTGTTGTTGTTATTATTATTATTGTTGTTGTTGTTGTCATTATTATTATTGTTGTTGTTGTTGTTATTATTATTATTATTATTGTTGTTGTTGTTATTACTATTATTATTATTATTATTATTATTATTATTATTATTATTTAGATTGTTCGAACTACTGTTCTCATCTTATTTGTTATTCTCACAACTTTTTGGCCGATGTATTCTCCGACATTCTTCAGGTGCATCCTAATAATTGCAGTTATTGGTGAATATTAAAAAATAATGTTTTTGTTCCTATTTTTCCTGCGAACTATAGTCGTTAGAATTCAAAATGTGGCATGGTATTTTTTATGTAATGGGAGGAACGTCATTTTTATTTTTGTATGAATTCGGTTCCGTACCGATTTTGTATAATTGTTTCCGAATTTTTCAATACAGATTGATATTTTTTGTATTATTTGTATTGTCCGGATTACATTTCTCATCTTCATTGTTATGCTCACAACGTTTCCGCCGATGTAACCTACGACTTTCGTCAGTGTACCTCGGAAATTGGTTTGCAGTTGTGCGCGAAAACTGGCAGAATATTATGAATCAAAGAAGGCCAGAGGTTACATCGGTTAAAATGACGTAAGAATAACAGCCAAGATGAGAATAGTAGTCCGAACAATCCAAATAATACAAAAATATCAATCCCCATCTAAAGAATTCATAAACATGGAACTTTTTTTGCATTTAAAAGAATGTTACATTCCTCAACATTTCATGCTAAGACCAAACTTAAAATTATAAACCCAATCATAATGCTACAAGAAAAGGCTGTGTCCTTTCCATGTAAATAAGAAGAACATTAGATAAGTGAAAATGAGATTAGGATAAGCCGAGATTCGAACCTTGTAAGCACAGCCTTTTCTTGTAACAATAAGACTGTTTTAACCATTTTAGCGTTAAAAGAGAAAAGAAGTGTTGTTCCAAGCAAAATGGCAGTATCGACCCAGAGAAAGTTAAAATTATTTTTAACCTTCGAATTTTTATAATC
Organism: Euprymna scolopes; assembly: GCF_053919585.1. Classification (NCBI taxonomy): domain Eukaryota; kingdom Metazoa; phylum Mollusca; class Cephalopoda; order Sepiida; family Sepiolidae; genus Euprymna; species Euprymna scolopes. Next base: position 40,712,581 of record NC_136505.1, on the reverse strand, counting down.
GCACCCTCAGAATTATACCAAAAATATTGCTACAAAGCTCATCGAAAAGAGTGATCTCTACAAATCATAATTAAAAAGAGTAGCTAGAGCTATGAGCGAATTTCATGCGATCAAACATCGACAGAAGAGGGTAAATAAGTCTCATGGAGAATGCAGAAAGTCCACCTGAGAAATATAAAGAACACCACATACTAGAAATGAAAGAATTATGAGAAAATAATATAGAAATACTGTAGCAACATTTGGAGGCTTATATAAAGATAGGGTGTGTACGATATGCTCTACTGAATCCCAATCTTGCCAAAATTTCACAAAAATGTTCTTGACTAGATACAACCACTATATACGATTTCCCCCCACTTTTTATCTGTGCCAAAATCTAAACTCAGACTCCATGAACAAAGCTTCTTTCCCAGAACTTCCCGTCTGTGAAACACTGTCCCGCTGGCCTGCTTCCCGATTAAATACAACATAGTAGCCTTAAAATCCAATGAAAACAAGTTCTTGTTGAGCCATCCCCATAAATAATAAAATTCCACCCAATTTACACCATTAAATATTACTAGACTACCACTTTGCATTTATTAACCCTTATCCTCGAGTGGCCTTCGGCCCTTGGTAAGTGGTGAATCCCAAGTAAAAAAATAATATCCTTCTGCATATGAATAAAATTGAACAGAGTGCAATTTTACAACTATAAGTTACAAGAACTGTGTGCCAAGGTACTGACGTCATAAATATAGTAAGTCGTTGGCCTTATACAGCCAATGGGCCGTAAAAAGCATTGTTATCCACGTTAACTTAATGGTAAACGATTGCTTTCAGAAACAAAATTGATTTGCTGAGAATCTGATGAGATTTGGACTCGAATTCCATGGAACACCGGTTGTTGTTTTTTACCAAGGAGGTATTCCATCGTCGGACAACAAACACTGTGTTCACGTCAGTGAACCCGATATAAAATTACAGCAATGAAGCTTGGATATAGCCCATACAGTCACGCAAGAAAAATAAAAGGTCAGAGTCATATTGGGTTTTACTTCTTTTCCCTGTAAAGAAACCGACAATAAAACGCAAACAGAAATTGAACTATAAATGCTCATTTACTGCTAACCAAATCTCCCAAATTAAAGGCATTCTTAATTTATTCATATAACAAAAGTTGGTCGCTTCAATACTCACATATACAAATTTAATTTTTGTGCGTAGAGAATAAGCTTAATCTTCATACTACAAATAATAATAAAATAAGAAAAGGAATAGTTTCTTTAATGCTTAATGTAGACACAAAATATACCCCTATACGAGGGGCGGGCAATAAGTAATGTGCCTGACCCACTTCCCATTGTAGTAGAGCAACGAAACTTGGCACAGTTATTAGTCTTTCTCTACATAGGAACCACCCAGAGTTATGCATTTCTCCTATCTTTTGATGCAGCTCTGGAGACCGTTTGTGTAGAACACCCCAGGTTGGTTCTCCAACCACGACGTGACTTCAGAAATTAAGGCCGCATCATCTGGGAAACGTTTTCCTTTCAAAAGCAACTTCACGGCTAGGAAGAGGTTAAAGTCAGAGGGTGCAAGGTCAGGAGAGTAGGAAGGATGGGGAAGGATTTCATAACCACACGCTCGTACTTCTGATCTGGCGACATGCCAGTTGTGGACCGGAGCGTTGTCCTTCAGGAAGAGAGTACCTTTGCTGACCTTGCCCCGCATCTTGATTTTGATAGCTTCCCTTAATTTCCTCAAAAGTGAAGCGTAATAGGCTCCTGTAATTGTGGTACTCTTTGCCAGGAAATCTGACATGACTACTCCATCCTGGTCCCAGAAGACTGTGAGTATGACCTTGCCAACGAAGGGCTGCACCTTTGCATTCTTTGGAGGTGGTGAGTCCAAGTTCTTCCACTGCATTAACTGATGGATCCATGTTTCATCCTGTGTAATCAGTTATTTGAAAAACTTTGACTCATCTTCTTGGCACATCTCCAAATTCATCCTCGAGCACTCGACGAGTTCTCGCTTCTGGAATGGTTTGAGCAACCTGGGAATCTATCTGGCAGACACCTTATGCATATGCAAATGGTCATGAATGATAGTTTCCACAGACTCTGTACCAATCTTGACATCTTGGGCTATTTGACGAATAGTAATGTACCGATCTTCCAAAATGACAGCCTCAACTTGACGGACATATGCCTCATCAATGGCAGAAGGGGGCGACCAGGTCTGTGAGTTGTTTCCACAGACTTCCGGCCATGTTTGAATTTACGATGACAGCGTTTTACAAGGTCATATGATGGGACATTATCACCATAATTTTCTTTCCTTTCGTCAAACGTCTCCTGTGGTGTGCGTCCTTTCAAATACAAAAACTGGATCACTGCTCGACATCCAACATGCTCCATTTCACACCTGACTCAGTTCAAACACCTGTAAAACAGAAACCACAATCAGTTCAGAGCTGTAATTTGCCACATAACTAGTAGAGATATAAATCATTGACATGCAAAATTTCAGCTGGATCAGACAACTGGAAGTGGGTCAGGGGCATTACTTATTGCATGCCCCTCGTAGTCATTTTCATTATTATTATTAGTATATATATATATGTGTGTGTGTGTGTGTGTGTGTGTGTGTGTGTGTGTGTGTGTGTGTGTGTGTGTGTGTGTGTGTGTGTGTGTGTGTGTGTGATAAAAGTGACCGTATATGTGTCCAGTACACATCGTGGTACAAAAAAGATGCAGAAGAAGAGGAAATAAGAGAAAGAGAAATCATGAGAGAGCACATGACAGAGTGTTGTTTTATTTTTCTTCATGCTGTCTTCTTTTATCGATAGGAGAGGGTGTGTGTGAAAGAGTTTTATCTACAGTTTCTGATCGATTTATGCTTTTTTCTTATTGATTAGCTTTGTTTCCTTATCGATTAGGTATGTCGTATTTACTAATACATTAAAGTTTTATCTGAAAGACGGCATGATCACGATGACACTCACGTTCTCGTTAGATCACCGAGGTTAAGCAACATTGAGACTGGCCAGTACTAAAATAGGTGATCATTTGGGAATACCAAGTGCTGTATGTGCTCTCCGTTTGCCTCGACATTATTACTAGTCGTCCCAGGCTTCTTCTCTCCTCTGGATTCAAGCAGAGCAAATTCAGGAAGTTGCAACCTTTGTCTAACAACTACCTATACATGAGGTAACCATTGTTTTCGAGACCGAACGGAAACAATGAAAGAGTTTTATCTTTTTTTCTTTTTTTTTTCTTATAAATTAGTTTTGCCTTCTTCTGGATAAGTTTTGCTTGGTTTTATTTTTTTATTATTTTAATCAAATAATAAAGCAATAGAAAGTGAGTGAAGCTAGTTTAAAATTGATTTCCAAATACGAAGTGGCAAATAAGATTAAAATCAATCTGTATAATGACTTTAAAATAATTGCATTTTATTTACAACTCGATGAGACTAAATTGCGCGAAAAACGAACGCCGTTAATTGCGTACATTCGCTATTTAATTAATTATAATAGATATCATTCATGAAGTTTTGTTTGCTTTAAAACGGAAAATCCACACCGACAATTTAACGGGGGGGGTCTCATTTATGTTGTTCATGTGTAACTGATTAAACGCTTTTGTTATTTAAGTGTCATTTTATTTGAACGAAAATAATCCGAATATTTGTATGGTCTACATAATCACAAAAACAGTTGAGCATAGGCACTTGATAGTCTGCCTAACAGTGCCCTTGCTTCTGTCAGGCGAAATGATGGTTCAAAGACGTCCACAATTCCAGGCTTTACCTTATATTTAAGAAGGTGTCAGTATATTAATACTCGTCTAATGCACACCTAGAGAGAAATTCCGAGGGGTTGCTCAGTCGTTTTTTTTTTTTGTTTTTGTTTTTTGCTTGTTTTTGTTTGCAGGCTGGTGTGTAATTCTCCTAGTACGCTGGCTTTTCAAGACCCAGCCTGATCATGTGTGGTATTTTTGGTGTGTTGAAAGAATTAACGTCGCACTAATATATGAAAATATAACAATATCTTTATTGTTGGTGGCAGTTATGTATGGTTCGTTGTAAGGAGGGAGATGTAACACCTGAATTCCACGTGTTTATTCCTCTCTGGCCCAAATCGCCAACCAATAACGATACACTTTTTTATTATTATATAACCATTTGTAATTAACTGAAACGCACTCTAAAGACGGCATTGTAACTGTAGGAACACTCCAAAAGGCGTTTTATTCTGCCATTTTCATTTCCCTGAATTAACCTGACTGCGATTACACCTGTCTAATCTTTTACCATCATACTTTAAACTTATCTTCTTTTTGACAATTGATCAAGTTTGTTTTTCCTTCATAAAAGATGCCTGTACCAAGATGTTTAATCAAATGACCTGACACATTTAACAATTATTTTGTTGTGCCTTGCAGTTGTCCATGTGTACGCTTTTGTCAAAAGGATTTCTCGATACACGCGGTCTAGATGTTTAACATGTGTATGATCTTTTGCAACGGATGTAAATAAATATAACCCACTCCGCTCGTATCTGTCGGTCTACGATTTTAGCTTTACACCATTAAAGAGATTGCGAAATCGCATTTAATCCTTTAGACACATGTATGCTTCGGCATATTTTCCACAATCTTTTATTCGAACGTCTTTTAGTTACAAACACGCTGATATTCTATGGCTTTATTAAGGAAAATGGGCGTGTCTAATTTAATGACTATTTTAGATTTAATTACGATTTTTTTTATATCGCATTGTAGAAATAATCTGTAAAGATCTGCAAACCGAAATTACTGATATAGCCTATCTTGAATTAGCGTTTACGAAATTGAATGCAATAAACAATAAATTACAAGCGAACTGATCAAAATTAAATCCAACGGTATAATAATGGCATTTATAAATAAAAGTTATGCATAAAAGTCGCATAGAAAACTGGAACTTTTATTTGTTTTAATATTGACAAGCACTGAACAAAAACAACTGTGGTTATTTTATTCTATTAAATACGGGTCTAGAGTATAGTTCGTCTCATATGCGCGTAATAAACTAAAACCAACAGACGCCAGCGAAAAACTAATGACAAAGTCTATCAATGCATAAATATATTAAATTTATTTACGACCTTCCAGAACAATTATAAGTAACGACTTATTTAAACCCCAAAAGGTTTAGTCAGAAAAAGCGTTGTTTTGCCCGTATAGACTTTTCTATAGACTTGAGTGTGAATAAGTCTGTGAGCATGTGTGTAAAATCTGTTGCTATGTTTGATAATGACGGCTGTTTAGTTTGTCTAAGTGGTGTCTATCTTGTAGCATTATGACTAGGGTTATGACAAGAGAATATTATTTTCATTTTTGGACTCTCGAGTATATACCTAGCACAATTAATCAATTGAGAATCACATCAGTCTATCTAAAAACATATAAGATATTAACTGATATATACTCGAGAGGCAAAATAATGAAAAGAATATGCTCTTGTGATAGGCATAATTATGGCTGACAAGTGTTTGTTCGCCAAATTGACATTCTCACTGCCGACCGCGCCTGGTTTGTCGTTTTAAGAGTCAGAACAAATATTCTGATTGGTTGAAATTCAACTCATCGAAAAGACGTATTCTGTAGAATTGATCAATAAATATTAAATATTTCAACCAACAAGCCTTCTGAAATATTAACTTCAAATTTACGTTTATTTCGAATATTTTATAGGGTTTTGGAAGAATAATATATGTACAATTATTTACAAATTATTTACAAATTCGTATATGTTGGAGTTACATTGAATTTATTCAATAGTCATTAAAATTCATTAATTTAATGGAAATCGCTTCAGATAAAGCATGAAGCCACTTCACTTAAGACGTTAAAAATACTACTTTTACGTGAAATACTAATTAACAGATAGTGTCTAATGAATAGATTTCGATAAAAAACAGCAATAATTGCATGTGTCGAAAATATCGCTAATGGAATGTGAAGACTATGCGGGGCAAACGAGTGTTAATCAAGGTTCAATATGTACGCTCCTTAAATTAAACAATGTTCACTGAATTTTTATTTTAAGATCGATTAAGCTAAAGGCTTAACTTCTATGACATTTCTAACAATTTGAAAGGTCTTCTTCTTTTTTTTTGCTGATGTTGTTGCTATTACTGCTAAAGCATGTTTCAACAAACACAAAGACTTTGAAGTACTACAGAGATAAAACAAAGAAAATAAACATCCTTAGCTTTTGAAATAGTATAAAATTACTTGACATTTTTGTGAATTTGTCAAAAAGCGACTCAGCGCTCTCACGTAACCACACAATGCAATATATCGCCAACGAGTAAAACGAAAGGAAAACAACAGACCTTGAATCAATTATTGCACCTGATATTAATGTGTTATTCAAATCCAATGAGAATCATCGTAGCCATTCGTTTTCGTTCGAGAGTTAACGACTGCTGGCTCAAATCTGATTCGTCCTCACTTCCTTTACATATGAATGAGTCTTTCTACAAAGAATTAAGACAAACAGGACACTTTATTTGTGTACCTAATTGAAAACAGAACTTCAATAATCCGCGTTTCTTTCTAATACACTCGAACATATGTTACATGTTACTGTTGTAGTGCTTTTCTACTGACTAGAATACAGTTGTTTTCAAGTCTAATATCATCACGTACTTCTCGAGTCGTTATTTACAGAAATAAAACCTTGGCCATATCGCCTACCGTGTTTAATCCTTTCATAGATTGTTTTCCTCATGAAACTAAAAATCCCATTAACATTTATCCTCCTGGTTTTTCACTTTCTTTAATTCATACTACTCCTTCTGCTACTAAACTTTGTCCGTGTTTACGATCGTTTTACCTTTGACACTATACTGATCAACCTATCTCTTTCACTTCGAGTTCTTTGGAACGTCTATTCCTCTTTTTTTGTACCCAGTGTGTGTACTCATGGCTTGTTCTAACTAGAAATACTACATTGATTTTTGCTGACACACAACTCGGCATTTGAACTTTTACTATCAACTATTACATGTAATCTCGTTAATACTTTAGACGCCTTGGAAAATTGGGCAAATCATATAACATTTGGATACGCCGTATGTAACCCTAACCATTTCTGACTAGATTAGAGAAAATATAAATTATTTAACGTAAATCTAATGAACATATCAGGTAATCATCGAATAGAATACAAAAAATTAGAATTTGCAGATATGGATAAAACTCATATATAAGTAAAGATTAATTTATATTGAAAATTGTTTTAAAATTTAAATTAAGTAAATAATATATACAATACAACCTAAAAATTTAATTAATAAATAAATAATATAAATCATACAATATAATTAAATTAAACGATAATATAATTTATTAATAAATTTAAAAACTATTTAATCTAAAGAATGTGACAAAAGACTATATTCCAAAGTTCATGATGTTGACCATCGTATAATTCATTCGTTTAATTCAGTTTACATTTACAATTCTTGACAGTATCCGTTTCGTAGCGCAAAATAAATCACCTTATTGTTGTATCAATCAGTGAATTTATTGTTCTATTAACTCATCAGAAGTAATAGCAACAATCAATCCGTCAAAAGGAAATAAAGTGCGTTTTGGCATGATTAAAATTACGTTTGTACAATTGTAATTACATTGACCTTCTTACGTAAGGATTAGTATATGTTATAAGAAAATATATTTCCACATAAATATATATATATATATATATATATATTATAATTATTATCATTATTTACTATAATAATTATTAAATACCTACAGACACTAGTGGTTCATCCTTTCGGGAATCATCAGTGAAGGGTGTCACGATTAACGCCAGTCGAGATATTCGAGCCTCGCAACAGAAGTCATATCTGGCTTCATTAGCAAGGATCTAAACCATTCAGCTTCCGTCAATTACGAGAAATACGAGAGATACAGTTGAAATTAAACATTTATTCTCAGTAGTGCTTTTTACATCAATCAGAGTGATCTAGTCATTATATGACGATCTGCATGTATTAGCTAAGTTGACCGCTTTATGTGATATATCCATTATTTATTCACCGATTGCCCTTATTTTACAGGACATGGAAGAATCAACAGCTGTGAGTACACCAAAACCCCGGTGGGAGTTGGGACAAAGAATATACTGTGTTAAATTTTACTACAAGGCAGGCTCGTTTAAGAAAACCCAGGACAGTTTCATGCGTCAGTTCGAATGTGAAAAGGCTCCATCCAAAAGCAGAATTCAGAACTGGGTGGACCACTTCGGGAAGTATGAGACTGTGGAGAACCTCAACGCTACCAGAGAGAACCGTCCAAGTCACTCGGGACGTCCCAAGAAGCGAACAGACTAGCTGGTCGAAAGAGTGAGAAAGTCTCTCCAGCAGAGTCCGAAACGCTTTGTGCGTAAGCGAAGTCAGTCCCTCGGTATGTCCCGTGAGACTTGAAGGAGAGTGCTGGTGAACGATATCAGGGCTTACCCATACAGAATACAGACGCTACAGACCCTTACAGCCTCAGAAGCAGAGGAGGGCTATGGCAGTCAAGATGCCCGAGAAGATCGAGGAGACACCAAGTTTCCTTAACCTCCTTTGGACCTCAGATGTAGCCCACTTCCATCTTGATGGAAAGGCGAACTCCAAGACAAATGTCTTCTGGGGGTCCTCCAGATCCAATGAAGTAGCCACCAAGCCCCTGCACCCTCCTAAGTGCACGGTGTTAGCTGCAATCTCGGCCAGAGGCATCATCGGACCAATCTTCACCGAAGAATCTGGCGCAGCAGTGATAGTCACCAAGGAGCGGTATGTGGAGGTCTTACTTGCCTTTCAATTTCGGATTTATAATCATACGCATATCCTTTATTCTATTCTAAAGATTATGAGTTCTTTTTCTTAATATTAATTGAGGGCGGAATAAATTTAAAAAAAATAACAGATTAATTACATTAATGATTGTGTGCTACGAAACAGATGCTTTTAAGAATTGTGCATCTCAACTTACTAAAATAGATAAACGACAAGATGGTCAACATCTTGAAATTTGGAATACAGGCATTTGTCATTTATATATATATATATATATATATATATATATATATATATATATATATATAAAGCTGCGAGATTATATATCATGTGTGTGTGAAGGAGCTGTGGCATTCGGACGATGTCATAACATCGTAAATTCACTACCTGCACAGCAGCTACCGTTTGGCGTAATGGTTCGCAAGCTTGACTTTCAATCTGATCCTGGCTTGAGGTAGTTGCCTGTCAGTGCTGTATGTGGATGACTATATATATATATATATATATATATATATATATATATATATATATATTAAGAGGTATATTTGGTAAAATATAAGGAAAAAAGTGCTATATATATATATATATATATATATATATATATATATATATATTAAGAGGTATATTGGTAAACTATAAGGAAAAAGTGCTCGATATGTTGGTAGAGCTGAATATATTTTTATTATTTCAACCGCGGGAGTATTTGGTTAAATCATAACAAGATTGTTTCTATAGATAAATAAACTATCCAGCCTATGTCATCAGACAATTTAAGCCTAAATGAATTGTGATAAAAGATTTTTGATTACATATGGATATTAGAAACCAAGAGTTGGAGTAATAAATAGAGAGTGAAAATAGGAGGGAGACAGAGAAGGGATGGAGGGAGAAAAAGAGTATATTTAAATGAATTTAAATTAGAAATTAGAATTTAAAAAGAGAGAAGGAAAGAAAATAGTTTGTAGATGTCAAGAAGTTTCATGATATGCAGAAACTATACAGTTATGTCATTTTATCTTTTCTATCTCCTCTTCTAATTTTGTCATATTTTCCTTAAAAGCGACGGCTAGCGAAAGTCGCCAAAGTCATAATGGTTCAATGTGTCTCCAAAACTCGGTAGCGGTGGCAATGGTAGGGGGTAGATATAGTCAAGATGCATCCTATTTAAGATGCGTCCATAAAATAAATATAAAAGTCATTTTATGTGAAATAATAGGGAGAACCAATTACAGATGTATAAATGTAACAGATTTATAATTATCAAGAGTAATAAAAGGAAAGGGAAACAGTTATAAATTTATTTGAATAATAATAGAGTTTAAGTCAAGTTTAGCGGGGAGGAATATGAAAAGATGGAGTGTTTATTTAGTTTTCGAAATAATTTAGAGTCTTAACATAGGTTGGGTGATTTTATTTAAGAAAATCAGAGTAAGGTAAATATATGATTATAATTATGGATTAAAGTTTAGAGTTAGGATAATCTACTTGAGGGAAATAATCTTTAGTACGATGCGAAGTTTCTGAGAAGGTGAGATTATCATTGCTTGCAAACAATATTTTTCTAATATTAAATAAGATATCTCTATCTCTAAGATGAGTAATAAAAAATTTTTTCATGCAGATAAGTCGGTTCGTTGTTTTTGTTTTACGGCATATCAACCCTTTTCAGGTTATTTAATGCCGAATCTGGTGATTTTGAAGAAAATTTTTTTAATAGAATATATTTGCTTTTTGCAAGTCAGTTTCTATTTAACCCATAGTTGGGACCCTAACAGGTACTACCACTCCGGGTCATAGTGGACCTGGGAGCAATGGCAATTAAAGGGTGGCTCCACACTCCCCAAAGCCCGCAAGCTGGGGCCTCACCATCGGATATAGTTTAAGGTCATATCCAGGACCCCCCATTGAGGGACTTTTACCCTCTGCAGGGGGACAGTCGGCGTATTCTAATGCCCCACCGACGACCTTTCATGCAGATAAAGAAGACAAGGGGAATATCGAGATTTATAAGTATTGGATTTTTTTTTTAGAATTTCCCATTTTATGGAGGGTGTGAGATTATTTTGAACCAAACTTAAGTAGTGGCTAGTTAAAGAGGTTTTGTTCGGGTGGTTGGTGTTATTAAAAGAGCATTTGTGAACTCTAAAGCGATCTGTAAATGAGAAGTGCAGTTGATTATTGAGCGACCTTTGCTCATCACATGTACATCCTCAAGATGATCGAATTTCTCCAGATAAAGAAAGCGGTCAAAGAAATAAATAATGAAAAGTGTCGATATTAGTTAATTAAAAGCAAAGAAAATTACGCAGTAAACTGAATTCTACTGCGTTTTACTTTTCCACCGTCGGAAAATGAATCCAATATGCCAACTTACAGCGTTGTTCCCGCCACTGACTTCTTCGCTGTTATATTTGTACCGCGTGACATCCCATTGGTTCTGCACATTAACTCCACGAGTGGTAAATGAAATCTTAAGAGTTTATTTTTAGTCAACATTATCTTCGCTACTACCCT
>NC_136505.1:40623737-40698737 GCF_053919585.1 Euprymna scolopes | reverse complement strand
ATTAAATTAAAGAAAATAAAGTATATTATGTATTTTTAACTGGCCTTTCCGATGCAGCAATCGGATTTTAGAAAAAATAAATAACAAAGGAACAACAAACATAATTGCAAAAAACCCTTGTTCAAAATTATTGGCACGATTTATTTAATAATCAATTGTATAGCCTTTGGCCTTGATTACCTTCCTCAGTCGCTTTTCATAGTTTACAACCAAGTTGTTGCACTCTTCAGTAGTAATTTTAGCCCACTCTTCCTGACAATAATCCTCCAATTAAATAAGATTCTTAGGCTTCCTTTGCATTACCCTCAATTTTAATGTTCTCCATAAATTTTCAATTGGATTAAGGTCTGGGCTTTGTGATGGCCACTCCAAAACATTAATATGATTGTCCTCAAGCCATTTCTTAGTCAGTTTAGCCGAATGCTTTGGGTCATTATCTTGCATGAACCACCAACGACGACCAAGTGAGAGCTCTTTAGCAGAGTCTTTCAGGTTTTCACCCAATATTTTAACATAATCTTCCTTTTTTATGCTACCTGTGACCTTAACAAGTCGCCCTGGTCAAGAGGCAGCAAAGGATCCCCAAAACATCAAACTGCCTCCACCGTGCTTCACTGTGGGTATGGTGTTCTTAGGCAGGAAAGCTTCGCCAGATTTTCTGTAAATATAAGACACTTTATTATGGCCAAATAACTCTATTTTCGTTTCGTCACTCCATAGAACACGTTTCCAGAATGCAACATCTTTATCAATATGACGTTTTGCAAAGGCTAGCCTTGCTTTCAGGTGCATAGGCTTCAATAAGGGAGTCTTTCTCGGACGACATGCTTTTAAACCAGCTTACTTCAAAACTCTACCAACTGTATGTCGAGATACATTCACTCCAGAGGTGCTCTGTTCATCAACAATCTCCCCAACAGAGATCCTTGGGTTTTGTTTTACTTGTCGCACAATTTTCCGTTCATCTCTTGGGGAAAGAATCCTTTTTCTCCCTCTACCCTCTAAACTCATAACGTGGCCTTGCGATTTGAACTTGTTTATTATGGCTCTAACAGTGGATTTGGGAAGGTTTAGCTTCTTTGAAATCTTATCATAGCCCTCCCCATTGGTATGGCATGCTACAACAAGCTTCCTGGCGTCTTCGCTGTGTTCCTTAGTTTTAACCATGGCGAATGAAAATTATAATTTAGTCACTTATAATAGTTTAAATAAATCGCTATCTAAAAATTATCTGAAAAAAATTATTCACTGAATTAGCGTTAAACAAGCATAATATGGCTATAAAAAAGTTCAGAAAGCACGTAAACCGGAAATTGATTGATATTATACTGATACTAAAAGAAAAACAAAGCCGTGCCAATAATTTTGAACAAGGGTTTTTTGCAATTATGTTTGTTGTTCCTTTGTTATTTATTTTTTCTAAAATCCGATTGCTGCATCGGAAAGGCCAGTTAAAAATACATAATATACTTTATTTTCTTTAATTTAATCCCTTTTTTAGAATTTATTAGACAAAATTTAACTTTTATTTTACCGTGCCAATAAATATGATCATCACTGTATATACTTTTGTGCACACCAAATACGTGCTAAAATCTTCTTCAGTTTTGAATCGAGTTTGCCATATAATCACCAAGTTAGCTATCAAGTATTAAGTTCTTGTTAATCATTCTTAATTTCTTTTAGTGTTTGACCTTTCTTAAATTATTAATTGGCATGTTTAGCAACATCGCTTTTGTGACTATCTCTTTATCAACTGTCAAATGTTACAAACTCTAAAACGCCAATCGTAATATTCCATAATAAATATAAGGAAATATAACGACGTGTTGTAACACTACACAATCCATAACCCAAAAGGAAGCAAGAAAGAGAGATGATGAACAGAAACGAACATTTTTAATTGCTGGGAAATCTCACTTTGTTCCTGAGCCAAATAATCTAACTTAAATGCACACACAAACTCACAGACAAATATATATATATATATATATATATATATATATATGTATATATATATATATATGTATATATATATGTATATATATATATATATATATATATATATATATATAAGAGCAAACAGTTAATAAAACATGTTAAAAAAACACTTTAAAAAAACATTTTGCTAATTCCTACACTCTGATGAGAAGGAAAGTATTTCTTCAAAACTCCGCGGATCAAGAACTATCCACTTATTAAGTGTTTCCTTTTCAGATTAAATGCGTTTCTAACCCTTTTTCAAAGTGTTTTTAACATGTTTTATTAACTATTTGCTCTTATTATAAGCTCTATCTCCTATTTGCTTTTTCGTCCTTTTACTTCTGGTTGAGATTACTTCATAAATATTTATTCTTTTATATTTATAATTTACTTTAGTTTTTCATTCTTGAATCCTTTTGGTAAATTTAATTGTAATTTTTATTTTATATATATATATATATATATATATATATATATATATATATATTAAATAAGATATGTATTATATACGTTTGAAGACAGGCCCAACGCATTGTTACAAAATAAATAGATGTTTCTTTAGTAAGAACTTTATGTTAAAGTCCGTAAATATGAAATGTTCTCTACAAAGAAGAAGAATAAAAACTGCACAACGTGTCAAGCGATCGTTTTAAATATTTAAAATGAATGCACGACACAATCTTAAAATCTGTTGATAGATGAGGAATCAGGAATATTATTACGACCGGAAGTGGGCACATGGGCATGAAACAGTTATAATTAGAACTGAGTAACATTTAATGTAAAAGAAGAGCAAATTAGAGAATCGGGAACTATTTACCCTGATTTGGTGACATTACTGTGAGAGTGCGATGCATAAGAGGTTCGAAACACCGTAAGAACATCACAGATGACCGTCGACGATCTATTTTTCATGCATGCTTTTATACCAGTTTCGATATTTTTTATTACAAACGTTATTTTTAAGAATTTTGAATGGGGTAGACGCATATTTACACAGGTAGACAACTTCCTGTTTTGAAAGACGACCTCACAAAACGGTGTTGCATAATCTGAAAACTCTGACGAAAATGTAGGTTAACATATTAGAATATCAGAAACTGAATATTTGGATTGATGTGGCACTATATTTTAGTGCTGTAGTTGTGGTGGTTGTTAACATCCCTGTCCTAGCATGGTCAGGAGGTTATTAGGCCGTAGGCGGAGGGATACAAAAGATATAAGTAACCAGAATACAATCCCACAATTCCCTTTCTTTTCTCGATCTCTTTTTGTCCGGACGGCCATGAAACACGTAATTTTGTCTCTCCGTAAATGAGAATAGGGGGAAACCCCCTCCCTCAACACTAGTTAAGGTTAACTTGTTTTAATTGTGAAAGTTAATTATCATTTGTAAATGTTTTTATAAAAAATATTGTAATATTTTCTTGTAAAAAAATAAATAAATAGTTAACTATATTTCTCATATTTTACCATTGTGTCGTGCGTCGTCTTTTTGTGTCTGCCTTAAATATCTACATTAACAAACGAAACGGACCTGGAGTTAAAGATCCCAACCATGTCAAACCCTCAAGTAGCAAGATATCATTCTGGGAGAACGAGACAGCGAGACCCAGGATTCCAAGTATGCCTTTAATCTTACCTAGACAGAAATATGTTTAATCGACAGATCTTCCTACGCAGATCGTTTCCAAGATATTTAATATAACACATGGATCAGTCACACGCCAATAACCGGCCTCTAGGTATCCATTAAAATATCTTTACAGGGAGGTCACAACTTATCAAGGCCCGAAGGCCACTCTAGGATAAGCGTTAATATGTACACGCTAGTCATCGGTACAACTGTGTAGTAATCGTTAAGTATGGGAATTTTGTATAATTTGCTTATTTAAGGCGACCGCTCAGCAAGAACTTGTTTACATTAAACTTGAAGTCAGCTGGAAAGCAAGACAGCGGAACAGAGTTCCACATGCGGGCAGGTCTAAGAAAGAAGCTTACTTCATAAATTTCACGTGTAGATTTAGATACAGATAAAGAGTGGAGGAATTCGTTGGTAGTGGTTGTTGGTAGACGAGTTTTGTTTTGAATATTTAGCAAAGGGAACATAGATTGGAGCTCAGACGAACAGTTGCCATGAAATTACGATAGCTAGCAACGTCTCTTCTGTGGGAAAGAAGTTTCAGGGAAGAGAAAATGTCAAACAGAAACTTGTTTGTTATGAATATTATTATTTTTAAAATAAATATATTCTGTTACAGAAATAATTTTTTATACTATAAATATATTACATTAAAATAAATTACATAAATTGAAAAGAAAATGAATAAATGTGTTAATAAAAGAAAAGGAAAAATGAATGAATGTTCAGTTTACATAGTTAAAGATTTTTTTTTCATAAAAAATAAAATAACTATAATAAGCGTAATGAAATCGAAAATGTGCAGTTGTCCAAAAATAATTAAACTACATGGATTCAATAGTTGATAATGCCGAAAAAATTATTTCACATTCTGACGAGTATTCAGCTCAGCATACACCGTTTAAAATAAAAAAAAAAACACCACTAAACCACAACCTCTGACACATTCTGCAAATAGTTCTTAAAATCTGTGTGTGACACCATCGACTATCTACACGCTTAAGTTGACATCTACGTTCTTACGTTCTATCGAGGCAATGTCTGTCAGTTTATATAAGCTTATCCCGATTTCTTAAAGCTCTCTAGATTTGGTCCAAACCCTGAATTGCCTTAAACTGTGATTAACCTTTATTCAATCAAAGAAAAACTGTCGTTAACCGTCGTAATCCCAAGATTGTCGCTAACAACTTCCTATACATTTGCTCTGCTTATAAACTAATTTTCTTTCATTTGTTCTGCTTATAAACTAATTATCTTTCTTCCTTTTTTTAATTCCTAATAATTTATATGGAACATCGATGGCCTCTACAAAAAAAGGGGTCAGCATGATATATTCACGCATGCGCACACGATAATGCAAACAATACAACTTAGCTATCATTAGACAATATTAACACCAAGCCAGTCACAAATAACATGTTTTTTATGATTCCAATTATCCTACGATGAATAAATGTCCCCCATTGAAAGAAAATTTTTACCGGACCGGAAGTTTAATGAGTTATCGACTTTTCCGGACGCTGTAAATTAGTAATAGTATTTTGGCGCCAATGTTTAACTCAATTTTCCTCCTGTTCAATGAGTATTAAAATTGGATTGATTGTAATTTGTTGGAAAGCAACAACGATGACGAAAAACATGCAAACTTCTTTTAATCACAGAAAACTTACGCTTTTATTTTCATTAAACTTGACAGAAAGATTTCTGTAATTGCCGGGAAAACTTAACAAATTATTAACACCATCAAAGTATTCTGTCAAACTACTGTTAATGGGAAATTTAAGATGGAATTAATATGTATACTAGCTGTCTAGTCTCAGCACTGCCAGGGAAATTTTAAATTGAATGCTTTATTTATTTTTCAGATTTTGAAAGTATAATTTTTTAAAAAAACTCATCATTCTACTCGATATTTTAAAATTCTGGAAACCTGTCATCTCCCGCTCGGTACAGGCTAATCAGTCTTGAGTGTATTATTAGAAAGTTGCTGGAATCTGTGATAAATAGAGAATTTGTCAATTACCTCAGAAAAACGTAAAATACTCAATGGCGTGCATTATATAAGATCTATAGCTGATGTGATAACTGTAATATCCTTATAGGTTCTATTAAAAATAATCTAGATATAAACTTACTTGCCCTACGTCCAGTGTCACAAAAACTATCATAATCGCAAACATGAATTAATAATGAATTACTTCCCTTTATAGTCGCTCATTATCTGTTAAAATCATTAAACCATTTCCTCTCAAAAAATTAAAGACAAAAACACAAATACATGGCTCCCTGTCTACGGTTTCGAATTGGCTGCTTTATTTATAATTTAAAAAAGAAGTCATGTTAAGAGGAGACTGTAAGTTTATTTTTTTTGATAAAGATTTTTTTTTGTATGTATTTTTTAAAATGTGTAAATGAATTAACATCTGTTCATTTATGATTTATATTTAAAAATTATTCAGGAAAAAAAAACAATATGCAGTGTGTTGAATTTTCATTGAAAAAATGTAATTTTTTAAATCAATTCTTTTTAGCTTTTAAACGTTAGTACAGAATTTGATAAAAATTGATTTCATATTCGGCGTTATTTGTTTTATTTTATTTTTTATTCATTTTATTTTCTTTTTTATTCATTTTATTTTCTTTTTTATTTGTTTTATTTTCTTTTTTATTTGTTTTATTTTCTTTTTTATTTGTTTTATTTTATTTTTTATTCATTTTATTTTATTGTTTATTGGTTTTATTTTCTTTTTTATTTGTTTTATTTTATTTTTTATTCGTTGTATTTTATTGTTTATTTGTTTTATTTTCTTTTTTATTTGTTTTATTTTATTTTTATTCGTTTTATTTTATTGTTTATTTGTTTTATTTTATTGTTTATTTGTTTTATTTTATTTTTTATTTGTTTTATTTTATTGTTTATTTGTTTTATTTTCTTTTTTATTTGTTTAATTTTATTTTTTATTCGTTTTATTTTATTGTTTATTGGTTTTATTTTCTTTTTTATTTGTTTTATTTTATTTTTCATTCGTTTTATTTTATTGTTTATTTGTTTTATTTTCTTTTTTATTTGTTTTATTTTATTTTTTATTCGTTTTATTTTATTGTTTATTTGTTTTATTTTATTGTTTATTTGTTTTATTTTATTTTTTATTCGTTTTATTTTATTGTTTATTTGTTTTATTTTCTTTTTTATTTGTTTTATTTTATTTTTTATTCGTTTTATTTTATTGTTTATTGGTTTTATTTTCTTTTTTATTTGTTTTATTTTATTTTTTATTCGTTTTATTTTATTGTTTATTGGTTTTATTTTCTTTTTTATTTGTTTTATTTTATTTTTTATTCGTTTTATTTTATTGTTTATTTGTTTTATTTTCTTTTTTATTTGTTTTATTTTATTTTTTATTCGTTTTATTTTATTGTTTATTGGTTTTATTTTCTTTTTTATTTGTTTTATTTTATTTTTTATTCGTTTTATTTTATTGTTTATTGGTTTTATTTTCTTTTTTATTTGTTTTATTTTATTTTTTATTCGTTTTATTTTATTGTTTATTGGTTTTATTTTCTTTTTTATTTGTTTTATTTTATTTTTTATTCGTTTTATTTTATTGTTTATTGGTTTTATTTTCTTTTTTATTTGTTTTATTTTATTTTTTATTCGTTTTATTTTATTGTTTATTTGTTTTATTTTCTTTTTTATTTGTTTTATTTTATTTTTTATTCGTTTTATTTTATTGTTTATTGGTTTTATTTTCTTTTTTATTTGTTTTATTTTATTTTTTATTCGTTTTATTTTATTGTTTATTGGTTTTATTTTCTTTTTTATTTGTTTTATTTTATTTTTTATTCGTTTTATTTTATTGTTTATTGGTTTTATTTTCTTTTTTATTTGTTTTATTTTATTTTTTATTCGTTTTATTTTATTGTTTATTGGTTTTATTTTCTTTTTTATTTGTTTTATTTTATTTTTTATTCGTTTTATTTTATTGTTTATTTGTTTTATTTTATTTTTCATTTTATTTATATGTTTTTAAAATGTTCAATAATCGTGGACTTCCCACGTGTTCTGCTTGCACTGAATGAATTTGCGTAAATTTGGCAAACGGTATATATTTTCCATGACAAATAATTATATCATACATGAATCTTTCTATATTCTGTTCAACGGATGTAATCCATGTGTAACACTGAAGAAGCCCCTACTTTCTTTCACACTAAATTGCTTTCTGTTACATAATTTATGAATGAATCTATATACAGGGCCACACGGATTATTTCGAATCAGTAATAACTTAATGATTTGATATTTTTTCTTTTGTTAATTGGTCATAGAAAAAATGAGCACTGAGCAACGAACTAAAATTATTGAGCTTTATTTCGAAAATGGCCGTTCTATAATCTTGACTCAAAGAACCTATAGATGGCATTATGACGTCAAACCAGTTCCCAATCAAAACACAATTGCTCGTCCTGTAAAACGGTTTCGGAAGCAGGGCTCACTCACTGATCTTCCCCGAACTGGCAGGTCACGTTGAGTATGCACAGCTGAAAATGTAGCACTCGTAGAGGGCAGCATTGCTGAGAAACCAGATACTTCAACTCGAATACTGGCCACTCGGATTGAGATGTATAGAAGGTCACATCAAAGAATTTTTAGGGAATTGCACCTGTTTCCATATAAAATTCAAATGGTACAGGCATTGCAATCTGCATATTTTCAGTTCCGCTTAAGTTATACTATTCACATTCAGCAATTAGCCAGAGAACAAAATGAGTCTATCCATAAGCTGATAATGAGCGAAGAAGCCCATTTTCATCTGAACAGGTTCGTGAATAAGCAAAACTGCCGAATATGGTCGATTGAAAATCCAAGAACCGTTCGTTCCTCAGCGTGAATTTCATCCAATAAAATGTACCGTATGGTATGGTGTGGTATAACTTCGGAAAAAGTGACAGGTCCTTATTTCTTCGAAGACAAAAAGGGTATTGCGGTGAGGATAACTGCACAGCGTTATCAACAAATGATTGAAAATTGTTCTAGGGCAGCTATTCAGGACAACCCGGAAATGTGGTTCCAGACAGATGAAGTGACTGTCCACACTGCCCAACAAAGTATGGCGCTCCTAAGCGGATTGTTTGGCGAGCGTTCAATTAGTAGATTTTGTGATTTTAACTGGCCTTCACGTTCACCGAATTTGATAGCCTCTGACTTTTTCCTCCGGGGTTATCTTAAAGGAGTATATGTGAAGAATCCAAGAACAATTCTAAGAACTTAAAAACAACATGAGGCATGAAACTAGAGCCTGTAATTTTAAGAAGTGTAATGGAAAATGTCATAACTAGAGCCTGCCTTTGTGAGGCTGAAAATGGAAGTCATTTAATGGATATAATTTTAAAACCTAATGTAAATAAATTACCAGGTAAATTTATTATTTATAAGTAAACAGTACTAAATTACTTTAAATGTCGCAGTTTTTATCGCCTAAACAAATCTATGCGTATGTTTGGCGCCATTTTGGAGCTATAAAAGTGAATATGCGTGTGAGGATACTTTTCAACTTATTTACTCAACGGTTTTTATCTACAATCTTGAAATTAGGTATATGAGATATACGGACATGCAGAAAACTTTTTTTAATTCGGTTTTATCCCGAAAAAGGGGGTTGCTAAAGTGTTAAAATTTAAATATTAGTACGTGGGGGCCATTGTTTTTTTATCTGTTTGCAAACTGCTCCACGAATGCACATATGTGAATAGTTCACATTACAGGTTATTCATTTTAGGGATAATTAGTTTGAAAAGACATTTTGAAGTTCGTGTCACGCTGGTCTAATAATTATCGTACTTGATTCACAGTCTTTATGTTTTGGTTTCGATCGCAGTTCGAGATATTTTTGCTTTTGTTTTTACTTACAAGAAGTGAACGGTTTAGAAAAGACATAATATTCGTATGAACATATCCCAGTTTCTGTATTAATTAAAATCTATTTTTTATGCATATTTTACGACCACGCAACGTCAGACTGTCTGCTAGTACAAGATAGAAAGAATTACCATTAATTATTTGATTAACGTTAATAAAACATCACATTATTCTATGTCTACAGATATGTTCTTATCTGCTGGTTATGTTTTACAAGATGCGTAGAAAATGTGATAATTTTCAATAACATGTTAATTTGGTATGATGTACAAGCAACCCTATTTATTAAAATGAATTGATACGAACAAATATACGTAATAAATCATGTTTCCTATCTATATTACTAGTGTAATTTTACATCGTATCGCTCTGAATGGTCATTATTGACCATTCGTTGCACTTATCTCGAATCGTTGCCATTGGCTCCGGTTCTGTACCATTGCAAAACAGCTATGCTAATGTCCCCGATGTCCTTCACGTTTTCGGACATTTTTGTTTATTTTTTTCTTCTACGGCCTCTTTTTCTAGGGTTGGTACCAAAGAGCAGATCTTTTGCTTGGCAGTTTTTTCTGAACGCATGTCCCAAAAATTGCAATTTCCTGTCATTGATGTTGTTCAGCAGTTGTCGTCATAGTCCAGTTTTCTTCAAAACCCATTCGTTTGTACGTTTGTCCACCCAGCTTACACGAACAAATCCACGATAATATCACAATTCAAAAGCAGCTATTTTCGTCTTGTTGCTTTCTTCAAGACCCAACATTAAATACACGCACAAATTTGATTATAATCATTTACACACCTATTCCCATAAGATAACCGACATTAATCATTTGTGAATAGTAGATGTAACAGAAACCTCTTCAGAAATTAATTTTAAACTCAATCGTTTACAAAAACATATATAATTTTTCTTGACACAAAAAAAAACATTACAATACAAATCTTATATTGGACTAGATAATTATGAATTATATTGATGTGATCAATTTCAGATATATACAAATTTTTATTAATTTCGATTGTATATTTTAATGTATAAGCGATATGGCGAGTTCAATATTTTTCCGATCCTGATACAATTACCGATTCTGTTTTAAATTTTTGATTCCAGTACTACTATTGATTCAGATTCCATTATTTTAAAGTGTCTAAATATTTAGCTGTGTAGTTATACTATAATTCTAGATTTCCAAATTACAATAAAACCGATGTAATGTACGTATATATTTTCGCAAACATAAAAAAAACATATGTGGATGTGGAGATAACTTGAATGCCTACTAGACATTATCCTCGAGTGTCTAAGGTCTCTCTGTACAGGGGTTTGTTAAAACAACCTGGCATAAGAATACTTTTCCCTAGAAGTAAACCCTGACCAAATATTCAAAATTACAAAGTATTCGCAGCCCAAATAAGATGGCCTTTGTATGGCTAACTTACATTAGCTTTTCAAGGAATGGTGCACCTTCTCCAAATGATGACCTCAAGTAACTACACGAAGCTGAATACTCCACCAGAATAGATGAATACTTGTCCTGGAATCCAGTAAAACCAAGAGACCAAAATGAAAGATATACTACGACATATGAAAATGGTTAATTGGGGAGAGGAAAATTATGTTCTTATTCTTTTTGCTAACTTAGTGTTTGAGAGATAAAGAACATTAATGGAACATTCGAATATTTATGTATCTCATAAAGGGTTCAAGTGTTAGCACCACGTAGTGGGCCCCTTGATATCTTAGAACTTTGACTGGAGCAAAATAAAACTAATAAGAATGATGTATAAACTCTAGTTTTATTGGAAATTTAAAATTTAAAAAATAGTTATCATTTTGTTTATTAGTACTAGTAATTGGAAAATTTAGTTTTATACAAGAACTAACAAAAAAAAATGAAATATTTGTTTTTAGCATGGGAAATTTGTCACAATTTTTTCCGACTTCGATGCAATCCATCCAAAAAGTATCGATTTTTATGATTCTCCATTCGGATTAATCGTCGCAACACATAATATATATATATATATATATATATATATATATATATATATATATATATATATATATATATATATATATATATACAGGGTGACTCAAAAAACGGGCTCCAAATTAAATTAGTCCCCATTTCTTAGTGTTTTGTCCGAATGAAATGAAACTGTGGTCATAACTAGTTTATTATATTCAAAATATCACATCAAAACACTAGGGTCTTTGACCTTTTTTTCTCCGTTATCTTGCGTATGTTCTAGATGGCCTCCATTTAGGTTTCTTTTTTGGATGTTTTTTGGAGGGTCACCTATATATATATATATATATATATATATATATATATATATATATATATATATATATATATATTCTTTAAAATACAATTATCTACTGACACCTGATTTATCAGAGTGGCTGAATCTAGCGGGATGATGAGTCGGAGACGACGAAACACGTGTCAGTGGATAATTATATTTTAAGACCAATATATATGCCGCTTCCCATATGAGGGGAATTAAATTTGTTAAAGGGAAAATTATTTCCAGCTCGCATTTAGGTAAAAATTCACTTTCGTAAATAATTAAATTCATTCAAAACGTATCGTAAAAGCTAAAACAGTAACATATATATATATATATATATATATATATATATATATACATTCTTTGTAGTTTTTTTCATATTCGCCGGTATTTCTACCTCGTAAATGAGTATTGATATACCAACTATTAATAGAAAGATTTTGGAAATGAAATTATTTTATTAAGCATAAAATAATTAAGAATTACATTTAAGTCAAAAGGATACATATATATGAAAGTAATCTTAACTATAGAATATATAACGGAAAATTATTATCTATTACTATTGTTTCAATTTAGCTTAATTTCGAGTTTAGAGACTGCCATTATGAAACCATTGAAAAGGTGAAAAAGGCTGTGTCCAAGGGTCACTGACACGCTCATACAAGAAGACTTTCATTGGGCCTTCCAGAAGTTGTTGGAACGGCGCAACAAGTGCATTGCGGTCGGAGGAGATTGCTTACTAGAGTTTCAGGATTACTTACTAGAGTTTCATGATTACTTACTACTAGAGTTTCAATAAAAGTGCATACACAAAAGAGTCTAGAAATATATTGAACGCACCTTGCGTTTTTAAAAATTTAACTTAATTTCCTTTTAAGTATCAGATAACATTATGATACTTTTTCCTTTATTTAGTATCAAAAATTATGGATTTTAATAACATTGATATGCACCATCAATAAATTACAAAATAAGGGTTCGAATACAGTTTTATGTAAAAACGGAAACTGGCACAGATATCAAACAAGTACACTACTCAATAAACATAATGAAACAAATACTCAAAAGATTTTTTTCTATTTTATTTAAAAATGTCTTGTGTAATTATTATTCAAAATTTAAGTCTTTGTTTGAAGTATCTAATTATTAGTTTTATTTTTTGTAAAATGTTTCGTAAAACTTATATTAGAAAGTTATGTGCGAATGTATTAGAGCGGTACCTCTTTTATAATAGATACCGCACAACACTATTTCATTGCAATATTAAAAAAGAACGTATATTTTTACCGGTAAAATCTGAAACTAAATGCGAAACTACCATGTGTAACTCGAATTTTGATAATTTACAGAAATGCATGCAACAAGTTTTTGTAAATGATGAATGATTTCACGCGGTCTGAAGAAATAATTAAATTTAAACTTTTCATGAAACTGGTTGAAATTTTCGAAATGATTTAATGGGTTGCTAATTTACTATTAATATCGAATGCTTAGTTGTGCGAAATGTGTACATTGCCATCCTCGTTGAACCATTATTCGGGGTCAGGATGTCATTGGAGACGGAGTTCGTATTTTGTTTTACTATTCGATCTACATAAGAATACACTTGAAGATTTTATGTAGATTCTCTAACCATTTTTATTTATGTTGAGAGGTTTGTATGAGTGCAGTAAGTTTGATGGAGCACATTCTGCCCTTCATCAAGGAACTTTGTCCGTGTCTGCGTATCTCTATATCTGTGTGTCTATGAGTTAGTTCTCTATGGACACGAAAATATCTGGGTTGATTTCGATGAAATTTCACACGAAGGAACTTTATGTGTCTGGCAGTGCTCTTAGAAAGGTGTTGTGTCGGAATGTTTTTGATAAGTATCGATGATCGAAATAATTCAATGAAAGAAAGGGCAGGCGAGTCGAACCAAAGTTAACGCTTTACACAGCTCAACATCACAAGTGCATTTCAGAAGTGTTATTGCCACACAAGCCGAAAGGCCTAACATATAAAATCAACAGTAAGTTCTTTGATATGACATGAACGCCTGCAGAATGAATGCTTCTGTTTAAAGCACAATTTTACAATGACATTTTCATGTTAAACTTAAATTCAAGCCATTATAACCGCACACGCAGTAATGGCAGGCATATAAAATCAACAGTAAGTTCTTTGATATGACAAGGGCGTATTCGAAATGAATGTTTCTGTTTAGAGCATAATTGAAGCATAATACTTTATTTTCAACTTTAATTCAAGCCATTATATATAAAAATGATTTTATAAAATAAACAGTAGGTTTTCTACAGTGCAATGTAAATTACACTATATTTTGAACTTAGTCACTGCGAGAGGCATGTCAATATTTTTCCAGGTGCATCGCGATGGGCCTCTAATTAAAGCAGGCAATCAATCGATTCGATAGAAAAATTGGCTATTTCATCGATTTCGATGATAATAAAAATTATATAATTAGCTAATAAAAGTCTAATATTTTGACTGAGAAAATGCACCAATCTTATACACAGGCCTCTATTACTTATTGGTTAAATTTTATGCAAATCTTAAATATTTTCATTCTAACAGATTGTTTCTTGTTCCAAAATAATCTAAATATATACAAACCTATACTAGACATTCTATTACCACGCAACTAAATATATAAGAAGACGGATCGTTGAAAACTGATATTCGAAAATACAAGTATATTTATAATAATTTATATATATATATATATATATATATATATATATATATATATATATACATATAGCCAGTAGAGTTTAGTTTCCTAGAAGTACATCCAATGAAACAACATGTGTCTACCAAAGAGTGTTCAATGAGTGAACAGAGCAGGTATATTAAATTTATTTATATAAACATTGATGGCTACATATGTGCATACATGTTTCTGTAATCACCCGCGTTGGGGGATTACCTCTTCAGGCCAAGAATTATCGTCGATAACTCTTGTAGCCATCAATGTTTGTATAAATAAATTTCACACACATATATATATATATATGTACATATATACATGTGTGTACATGTATATATATGTGTGTGTGAGTGTGTGTGTGTGTCACGGACATTTACATGAAAACTTAGTGAGTGAGCATTGAAGCGATGGTGATTGATGAGGAATCTGTTGCGCTGGGCAGGTCATATTTTTCGGATGGAGGATTGCAAGGCTGCCTAAGCAGTTTTTTTTTTTTTTTACAGCGAGCTTAGACTGGGAAACGTCCTCAGGATGGTTGAAAAATGCGCTTCAAGGATTGCATTAAAGACGATCTTAAAGCCTTCAAGATTCCTTTTCAGAACTGGGAAACTCTAACGAAATTCCGGCCCGAATGGAGAATGCTAGTTAGAGATGGATCTAAAGTTTTTGAATGATAGAGAATCGATCATGCTGAGATCAAGATAAACCTTAGGAAAGGAAATGTGTCAGTTTAACCTGATGCGTTAAACAATTGAAAATGTGAGGTATGTGATCGGATGCTCTTCTCGAAAGTTGCTTACATTAACCACCAATAAACACATGTTGTGGACAGAGAAAAACGGAAGAAACGAAGGCATAAGTTAAACTAGTTTTAATCCTAAACCTTATCTGCCACGTATGTGGCAGACGGTGCAAGTCAACTACTGGCCAGAAAAGTCACCTTTGGGTACATGGACGTGATTTGGGTGTCACTTACGATTCACACAGCAACTGTGGTGAGGATGGTCATGCGTATTTAGATGGCTAGCGTCAGTAAAGACGAAGCAATTGCCATGTGTATATAGATAGATACATATACATGCGATTGAACAATAAAAGTCTCGCTCTAAAGAAAACAACACTTCAGCTTTATTTTTTAAATTTTACTGAAAAATCTATTCACGTAGCTTGATTATGCAGTAGAGCTGACATCTATTCAATGTAGCCGCCTTCAGCCCCAATCACTGCCTCGATACGAGTCCGGAACTGGGATCATGCATTTTCCACAAGCGGCTGCGGGAGCTCGACGAATACTCGGCGGGTGGCGGCGACCAGGCTGGCTTTGGCTTATGGAAGGTATGTTGGTCATATGCTCTACGTATGACTAAACAAAGTAGTTCGGCGGATTCAGGATGGAAAAAGTGGGGGGGACAGTGAGAGAAGGGTACAAATTCGTAGCTCTCCTTCTGAAGCCAAGCCTGGGTGTCTTTGGACACCTGCGCCGAGTCCTGCTACCACAACCAAAGTTTTCTGATTGCACTAGGAAACCACCACACTCTTCAGCACATTCAAGTACACTTTGGTGTTGACTTTCATACCGAATTCGAAGATGTAAGGTGGCATGATGTGGCCCTAACTTGAAACCACACCAAAGACCATAACCGAGAACTTTCATCATCCTGGGCACATCTGCATTTTGAGTGTGCTGGCCATGATCCTGTCATCATAAGTTTGATCGGTAGAGAGCATGAGTTGTACAGCGGCGCATCTCGCTCGTTGAACATTGTGTCACTTTCATCCATGATAGAAGGTTCCCATTGCTCTTGGAGTTTTTACACAATTGGCTATTCTGCAACAACAAAAAAAAGAAATCGATTTTCATCAAAGGGAAATTGAATCATGTCGTCTTTTCTGGGGCGACAATTTTATATTTTTAACCCTGTATATGTTGTAAATGTGTGTGTGCACATTTTAATATTATTTAAATATCCCACCGTGATTGATAACTGAAAACGGTAAAACTAATATTGTTTTTTTTTTAATATATTTAACAGCGTTTCGTCGGTTGTTTCAAGAGTTCCTCGGGATTATTCATTTGAAGAAACAAAATACAAGTACAATAATTTAAAATATTGTGTGCATTTGAATTGTGACGAGAGTGGTTTTTGTTCTGCCTCCGATCGCAACATAACCGTTAGATTCAAAACATATAATGCGTTTATTGGATCGAATGGGGTATATTTATTCAAACGAACATAGCGATATGATTTTAAAATGCAAAAAGTGCAATTTTTACACGAAAACAATATTTAACCATTTTTGGCAACAAATTATAATCGTTAGAAATGAAAATATTTTATATGTTTATGACATTAAATCAGCGTATTTAGTTTGGTGTTATTCATTTATTTATTTTTATTTTATTGTCGACATATTTTTTGGAAGGGGCATTAAAATAGCTTACCTGGGTCAAAATTTAAATCGATTAGCAGAGGAAGTCATGGAATAAGACGAAACGTTGATGAATATATAAAAGCGAGAAAATGTTATAGCCCATTAACTTCGAATCAGTACGCCATACTAAATCCATAATTAAATTTGTGCTCAGTTTTACATTCAATATTAATCCCTATTAATTCCTATGTGTATATTAAACATATACCATAATATTTAGTTTGCTGTACCTTATTATAACAACAATGTAGCTTTCGTGAAAGAGTAGAACAGACAGACAGACGAATGGACGAATAGAAATATAATATAGATTCTTTTTTGCTTTTTCACGTGAATACACACACATCTGGCCTAAAAAAAAAGACTTCAGAAATACTTAGAAACAATCCATGGAAGACCAAAGGAAACACAGATAGCAGCCAAAAAAGGAAACAATGTTTATTATCAAAAGAGCCCTCGAATATAAATTTAAATCGTAACGTTTTCAAGTGTTAGCTCCAGGGGGGAGCTCCTTGATATTTTTATATATACCGACGCAAAATAAAAATAAGGGAATATATATATATATATATATATATATATATATATATATATATATACATACATATATATATATATATACATGCGCGTGTGTGTGTGTGTGAGTGTGTGATGAGAATAATGGAAATAGTATTTCGACGAGATAGAGAGATAAAAAACAAACAAACCTACTAGTATACTAGTATATAAAATCACTTATATAAATATTTATACTTTGTTACGAATTTATATATATACTTACATACTCACATATATTTATGAAATAGCAGTATTACCCGGCTTTGCTCGGGAGTTGCTTTGATTAATTTTTTAATGATTATTTTGATCTGTACCTTTGGCAATTCCAATATTTTCTTTTTTTTTTGTAATCTTAAAATTGTTTTCGTAACTTTCGATTATATTAACCCCTTACTGACCAACGTAGCCTCCATAGAGTGGATGCAACGTGTCAGCAACAGTAATTCAATTTCTCTGATTTGTATCATTAGCAGTTATTCTTCCAGCTCAAAATCAACTACTTTGGCGATTTCTTGAACCGTATGCGAACGAAACGATCACTGTGTAAAAAAAAAACAAAAAAAAACACACAGCATCAACATCGACTATCTATTCCTTGTAAGAATTTATGTGGTTGTCGCTGTATATGTGTATAATTAGTCAACTGTGTCGAAAAATTCCTTATCTTATGTTACCGGCCATACTACTTGTGCTTAGTTGTTGGGGGCTTATGTTTCGTTAAACCGACATATCACATCTGAATCACATTTTCACTAAATATGTGTGTAGACTGTTTTGCAATTTATTCAGGACGAATTTCTTGTTCAAAAGACGTTCAAAAACAGAAACATATTTTGTTTTTGCACTGTTAAAAACACGTACATTTTCAAACCTTGTGAAATTTTTTACAGTTAATAAAAAATTAGGACATTTATGTGCAGAGTATAACCTACAGGCACGTCATGCAAAAAAAAAAAAAAAAAAAAAAAACACGACATCAACTTACCCACGATATAATTTTCACGGCCCGTTGTTCTATCATTGTTGCTATGCAACGGCATGGAAAAAATGGCTTTACCGATGATAAATTCAAATAGCGGTTTCGATTATTGGTAATTATTGGGAGTATTCTGAGACAAAACTTAACAAGGATCATTCCCAGACTTATACACAAACGTTCTGTGAATTTTCAAGAAAAACTACTCAGCCGTTTCGGAGTCTTTTTTTTTTTTACACAGTGATCACCACTTATCAAGGCCCGGAATCCATTCAGCGATAAGGGTTATTGCAAGTACAGTACGTTAGTGTGGAGATTTGGTGAAGTGTTTACTTAAGGGGGCGGTTCATTAGGAATTTGTTAACGTTGTACTTGAAGACATCCAAGTTGTAGTCCGGTGGGAAGCAGGCAGACGGAACAGAGTTCCACAGGCGTGCAGTTCTAAAAAAGAAGCTTTGTTCATGGAATCCGCATTTTGATTTAGGCACAGATATAGAGTGGGGGAAATTTTTCACAGTGGATTCAGCTAGACAGGTGTTTTTCGTGAAAGATTGGCGAGGGGGGGACCAGAGATTGGAGTTCAGACGAGCACCTGCGTTGGAAATAACTATAAAACAATGATAGGCTCGCAACGTCTATAAGGAACGGACTCATACACGCACACAGACAAAGTTGCATTTATATATATATATATATATATATATATATATATATGTGTGTGTGTGTGTGTGTGTGTGTGTGTGTATATATATATATATATATATATATATATATGTATGTATCTATGGGTATATATATATATATATATATATATATATATATATATATATATATATATATATATATAAGGTCGTAACAAAGTCTAAATATTTATATAAGTGGTTTTATTTACTGGTATAAAAACATTTCATATGATTGCCTTTGTCCAGCAATCATTAAATAACATTGTCTCTTAAATGAAAGAGTGTTTTAGCGCACTTACTTTCGTAATGCTTGGCTGGTTTGACATGAACATCTAATTACTTCATAATGAGGCTTTAATTATTTATATAGAGTCTCATTACATCGGACATTGTCGATAAATCGATTACCACTCGAGATCAATGCTTTCGGAACAAGTAAGCCTTACTATTGAAAGCCGCATAGGATAAAGTACATACATAAACAGTACAGATAGGGACACAATGCAAAGATATCTCTCTGTATATAATGTTTGTTGGGTGCATATTTTTTGCACCTGAATATATATAGGATTTACTCCCAAACTAATTAAACAATTATTCTGAATTTTTAGACAGAGGCACTGGGCGTAAGAGTTGGTAAAGTGAGGAATATTTAGTATCATTGAGACAGTGGTAAAAGAGCAAAATCCGGGTGAAAATTAATATCCTTCCTATCTATTTTTTTTTCAATTTCAACAATACACATTATTAATAAAAATAACTCTCGATTCCTTTTATATTCTATGAGCGATGTTTCTGGTTGTGGAGAGGGTTTGCTGTTTCCTGGGTTGGAATTTAATTAATAGCGTACTTATTGTTAATTATTTATATATTTTTTTTACCTTGTAGCGTACTTTTAGCTCCATAAATTAAGTGGTTTCATGCTTTGTCTGAAGCGATTACAATTTTAAAGAAAAACAATTACCAAAGTTTCAGTTTCTTTCGAGTTTCATTAATATTTATAGGCAACATGAAAACAATCTCCCGTTCGAAAATTAAAATATTGATGATCTGAATTTAATTTGATCTATCGTCATTCACACACAACATGGACTTTAATACTCTTAATTTCTTAAACCAATTAAAGCTTAAGCCGTAAATTGTTGACACGTTTTAGAATACAAATCAAGTAATGAAAATTGATAAAATGTTGAATAAGTATTCCAAACATAAAATTTAGTAGTATTTTAT
Organism: Euprymna scolopes; assembly: GCF_053919585.1. Lineage (NCBI taxonomy): Eukaryota > Metazoa > Mollusca > Cephalopoda > Sepiida > Sepiolidae > Euprymna > Euprymna scolopes. Next base: position 40,678,304 of record NC_136505.1, on the reverse strand, counting down.
CTTGACTTTAAAAATCTGTAAGGGTACATAAAAGTGATATATATATATATATATATATATATATATATATATATATATATATAGAGAGAGAGAGAGAGAGAGAGAGAGAGAATGTGTGTGTGAGAGGGGGAAGGGAGGAAGATAGAGGCGCCAAAAAGAAAGTCCGTACTTGTCATTTTTCAGAAATCACAAATTTAAGCTAAATTTAATATAACTGTTTAAACAATTTACACCTCATTTAATTCGCTTCTTATTCCTGTATAATTTTACCTGTTCGTATTTGACTATTTATTGGAGTATCCTAGTGTTCACACCAATTTAAAACATTAACTTCAAATCGAGAAGGCAAATAAAAAAAGCTCCGCAGCAGTATATGAGCTTAAAACCAGCTTAAAATATCCACCTTTTAGGCAACAAACCACTTTCAATAGTAATTGTTGTATTTCTAGGTTATACAACTTAACATTTAGTCCATATGCCTCGACTATCTCTTAACAATCGCCAGGAGCTCATTAATCTCCACTTTTCTGGTTTATTAAATCGTGAAATCGGCTGCAGATTGAAATGTGATGAGAAAACGGTATGGACAACTGTGCAAAAGCACAGGTAGTGTTCGGGATGCCCCTAAATGTGGTCGTTCTAGAATTTCTTCTTGCAGCCTAATAAACAGATGTGAAACGGTTCCCCGAACCCAACGACATGGTAATCTTGTTAAAATCTGCTCTCTTTATCCAGTTAAGAACAGATTGAAGGAATTCAATTTGCGAGGCTGTGTTGCAATCTGCCCACAAAGCTATATTTGCATCACATCTACGTAGGTATACCAGGATAGCATATGTGAGAACCCAGAAATAGAAAAAGTCTTTATAGGCAGCACCTCAATGACCTTTAAAAACAGATTCTATGGTCATACACTGTCAATGAATAATAAAGGATATGCTAGCGACAACTCACTCTCAGTATACTACTGGAAATTAATCGAGGCGAACAAAATATCCTTAGTCGAATGGAAAATACTTAGGAAGGCTAAAACATGTAAATTTAACTTCACCCTGTTATCTATGTTTACCGAAAAAACGTGAGATCATTAGGTTTAAGGATCGTGACAAATTATTAAATGTGAAAATGGAATCGGCTAGAAAGTGTAAACACTTTGGTGGCTAAGCTTTAAATAGTTGTAAAAAAACGAGTAACGACCCCCCCCATATTAGTAACACTACAATTGATAACCTCTCACTCCCAATATCTTAACTAATTACTAAATGAACCTAGAAACATTAGAGGATGACCTCCAATCTGCAGTTAAATGGGGACAAAAATGGATGGTCGCATTAAATGCTGTCAAACTAAGCTTGTTTCTTTCAATAATTAAAAAAAAAATCCTTCTCAACCACCAATAGCTACGGCTAAAGATATATTACCTGAAAATACTTCTTTAAAACTCCTCGGCTTAACGTTCACAAAGAACATGAGTTTGAACAGATATATTGAAAGCATTGCCAGGGCCACTGTGAGGAAGGTGGGCTCTCTTTACCATGTTAGAAAGTTACTTACGTCTAAAAGTATCCTACATGGCCACCATTCGCCCATGTATGGAGTATTGTTGTCACATTTGGGTTAGTGTATCTGCTACAAGTCTTTCGCTTTTGGACAGGGTTCAAACGAGTCCTCAGCCTGATAGGTCCTGTATTGTCATCCAGTTTTCAACCTCTGTTCCATCGACGAAATGTTACATCCCTCTGCCTATTCTACAAGTATTTTAATGGTGGATGCTCTGACGAACTACAAACCCTTGTTCCCCCATTGACGTAAATCCCCCGACAAATCTGACAATCATCAGAATCCCACCCTTACACTGTAGAGATCCCTAAATGTAGGAAACCAACAAGCGCCGAGGAAAAGACTAGCATGAATAACTTAGCTAAATTAAGGAAGAAGCCATCTTCTAGTTACCCCTCAACACCAGTTAAAGCGTCACCATTTAATACTAAACTAAACGAACAGACACACTGGATAAAGGTGAGTACACTTTACATTATTAATAATTAAACACTCGAAAACGATTACCTAAAATATTCTATAGGTCTAGCAAGCTTGTGATTTAAATGTTGATATATGCTTACAAGAGGTATTATTGTAAAGCAGTGTTACATTAGAATACCAACTGCATAATTGACCCCAAACAATAACTAAGCACTCAAACTTGAGAATTCTAAGAAAGGAAAACTCCCCAAATATAGATAAATATATGCTATTATGCACCTGTTTGCATGTGTATGGTCCAAAACGAAGCATATAAACTTATCAAATATATACATATTCTATTATTTCAATCCAAATGAAAAAATGGCAACCATCGAAATTAAATTTATATATAGATAGAAATACGTTTGCCACGATAATTACCCCAGACACAGTGGTAGAGGACAAAATATAACTACCGGTATACAGCCTTTATTTAAATCATATAAATAAGCCCATATATCTATTCAACTGAGTGTTAATTTAACCATATGGTATTATCTCTTATAAATAAACGAATAAATAAATAAATAAAGGATGTAAAAACTAAACACAAATGAATAAAATAAATGAATAAATAAAATAAATGAATAAATAAAATAAATGAATAAATAAATAAAACTTGTCAATAGGAAAATTAAGTCGCCACCAAAAAGAAAAAACGATCATAAAAACTTAAGATAGGGAAGTAGCTTAGGTCAATAAATAACGGCCAATTCAAAAGACTACCAACATCTCTCCACTGTGACAACTTAACCACACGAAATCGTACTTCCCCTTCTCTTTTCTTCCAGCACTTCCCCCTCAAAAACCCCTACTGCTCACGTTCACAAAGTATACACCTAACTTTCTTCCAGAACGTTAACCACACGCAAATATCTTATAAAACAAATGTAATTTTGACTGCCGTTTCAATATCGATTCTTTTTGGTTGTAAGAGGTTGTTATCCTTGAATTGGGATCCAACTGAAAAATGTATTCGCATATGTAACAAATAATGTTTGTATAATAAATGGACTATATACCAGCTCTCTCCTGCATTGAGCACTCTTTTATGATCACTTAAGTTTCATTGTAAACATCTAGGAAACCAATCAATGCACCCATTATACATATATATATATGTATATATATATATATATATATATATATATATATATATATATATATATATATTGCTATTCTTGATTCGAGAAAGTAGGTCAGTTCAGGGATTACAAGAGATTAAATGACTTACTGACATAATAATTTTCTCACAAATGACTAAAAATGAAATTTTATAATTTTTTTTATAGTTGTTTTGTTATCAAGCTTCCAAGATTATATATATATATATATATATATATATATATATATATATATATATATATATTTAGTTTTTCTATTTAAGCAGCATATTGTATTTAAGCGGACATTCTCTTAAAATTTGCTGCTTAATTATTCAATTTGTTTTCGGTTTATCTAATAATTGCTTTTGTGATAAAATAAAACAAAAATAATATTTTGTTCCATATATATCACGAACGTTTTCCTTACTTCGAATCACCCTTAGTTGAGGAAGCAAATAAACAAAATGCTATATGTGTGTGTATATGTATAGACAGATAGATAACTACATACTTACATACATATATAGATGTATATATATATATATGTATGTATATTATATATATATATATATATATATATATATTGATTTTGGGATTTTACTGTTATTGGATATTTTACCCTTAACCAGACTATCCATTCACGTAAAATCACTTATTTCTGTACCATATTCCCGCTGCTTCACTATTTGTTACTAAGTAAGATCTATGACTTACTTGCAGTTTCATCAAATACTTTTGCGAGCAAAATCCGATCCCACATTTTGCTAAATCCTACGCTGATGATGAGAAGCAAAGTACTTCTTCGAAACTCCGCGGATTAAGGAATATCCACTTATTTTGTGCTTCCTTTTTAAAATTAAATATAACTCTTTTTCAAAGTGTTTTTGAACATGTTTTAATAACTACTTGTTCTGATATATATATATATATATATTGTATGTGTATGTTTATTTTTTTCGATGAAACCGCGATGTTTATAAGATAGTAATTTATAACTAGCACAGCACTTTACAGCATATTATTTTTCATTTTAACGAACATTATTGGATGATAATGTTTGTATAAGTAAAAAGTTATATAATTATATATGGGTGTCAAATGGAGTGTCCATAATAAGAACCATTATTAAAACTATTATTTGTTGATGCGATGGACACTTCCCTTTCTCTTCCATCTGTAGTGAGCTAAAAGTTGTTTTTGGCCTGTAACTATTGCGCAGACGTGACGTGTGATGTTAAAACCGCTTCTCGACGATGAGTGCTTAGCAGATGAAAGATAAATCGTTGCCGGTCAAAGGCAGTCATTTGTTAATAAATAATGAGCTAGACAGAACAAACAGTGCTGTTTGCAAGCAAGTGTAATGGAATTAAAATGGGGAATTGCCTAGGAATGATTAACGCATATATAAAACCGCACAGACACATATCATAATATAGAAATATATAGAAATAAAATAGAACAAGAAAACGGTTATAACTGACTAATCAAAGTACTTAGAACCAAATGACATTAAGAAAGAAACAAGATTTGATTCAATGTTTCATCCATTCATCGACTTTGTCAAAATTATATTAGAGGTTAGCTTTAATACACTTGTAACGAAGCCACTAATACGTATGCAAATGAACAAGCAGTAGCGCGAGCATGACGTCACAGACTTCTATACATCTATCTATTGTAATATAAAAATCAAATCGTCTTGCTTGAGTATTGAAATCTCCCATCCGGTTCCAGCTAAAGTTCTGGTTACGAGTTCCGGTTTACTAGTTCCGGTTTCAGAAATTCTGCACAAGCTTGAAGAAATAAAAACAAAGCCATAAAAGCTTTGTTAATCGACAATTTAGGAATCTTAATTCTTATTTTATTTATTTTTAAATAGATTTATAAATTTTATGTCTTTTGCACACCTAATATAAACAAAACGGATATAAATGAATACAACTGGAAACAATTTTTTTTTAAATTGGTTTGCGTTACAAATAAAAACATCGTTCCACTTAAATGTTTTACTTTTTTTCATTTAATATATATATATATATATATATATATATATATATATATATATATATATATATATATATACTAACTGATTGCCCGGCGTTGAACGGTCGTAAGCTACGCTTAAATATGATATTTTAATTCACACAGAGTATGTAGTTGCTATGCTCATATATATAGATATATACGTTTTATTTACAAAATACAAAAGTATATATATATATATATATATATATATATATATATACTTTTGTATTTTGTAAATAAAACGTATATATATATATATATATATATATATATATATATATATATATATATGAACATAGCAACTAAATACTCTGAATGAATTAAAATATCATATTAAGCGTAGCTTACGACCGTTCAACGCCCGGCAATCAGTTAGTATATATATATATATATATATATATATATATATATATATATATATATATATATATATATATATATATATATATATATATGGATGAGTAACGAGAAAAGTGGGAAGCAGAAGAAGGAAGTAAACAGGAAGGAAGACAGAGAAGGAAGATCAAACCGCGCAAAAGTCTGTTCTCTCTCTCTCTCTCTCTCTCTCTCTCTCTCTCTCTCTCTCTCTCTCTCTCTCTCTCTCTCTCTATTCCAAAAAAAAAATGAGTCGAACTTTGTAAAACTGGAAATGATAGCAAGTAGCTATTTTGGTCACATGAAATGACAAAATATATATCTTTTTCTTCCACCAAGAAAAGTTTTATCGACATTATCATTTCCTTTGCAACTGTCTAACGTCAGGTTTGTGTGTGTAAAAAGATTACAACCGTATTACACAGTCATCAAAATTAAACCAGCCTAATGCTGCCATGTTTTTTTAAGTGTTTTGGGATCGTTCCAAAAATTGATTCTCCCTGCTTTTGTTTCTATATGTTGGTGTAAAGACGGGGGGCCTAACAATATATAAAATTATACTGACACTTCGAATGACGATGAAATCTTTATTTATAAACATGGATTTAAATACAATATCTTCGAATACCGTGAGTAAATATAATTAAAGAATTATATTCACGAATGTTCAAATTGATGGGTATTATTGTATAGACAATGTTTATAACTGTTACACTGTGAGTAGATTTTTAAGACATCTTATATTTTCAAGCTTCCAAATTTTATACTAATAAAATTATCATCCGAAGAGTTACTTGGTCACCTAGGGTTACTTCGTTCCCTGGAGTGATGAAGGTGGTGTTTATAAACATATGTCTTATGGGGTTACTTTGTTCATCGGTACAATGGTTAGGGTTTTACTCTAATGGCATTGTGGATTTTTCGTTCTACAGGTAGTTTAGTAACCATTTAACTTAAATTACGATTATATCTAAATATACTAGGAAATTGGCACTCTTTATTTATTTCAATAAGTTAAGATTTCATTTTCTTTGCCTTTTTTTCTAATAATAAGACGCAGCCTTTAAAGTGTAAATTTCTAAAAAAAAAATATGTCAATGACGTTCAGAACCGACACAGAGTTTAGGTAGGTCATGGCTTTTAAACATTTTCTTTAGAATAAGATATATATATATATATATATATATATATATATATATATATTAAGTATATATATATATATATTAAGTATATATATATATATATGTATATATATACGTATATATATATCAAGTATATATATATATATATGCATATATATACTTCAGAATATAATTATCTAACAATCAACTGGTATGGAAACCCGTGACTATAGGTTTTACAAGATATTACTGGCGGTAATATTCTATAAGTACTATCCCACCTAAATAAGAATTGCTCGATACACAAGATAGAGCAAATAAATCAAATTTTAATTATTCAATGAATTTTAAAATTTATGACGTGAAATGTTATTTTCTCCTCTGAAGAGATGATAGACATCGAAATCTTATAAGATAAGGAGTTATAATATTTCAAATGTATTCATTGTCTTACATAGAATAATAACAATCTTTTGATTTGAAATTCAAACATTTCATTTTACGTCATAAATTTTTAAATTCCTTGAGTGAATAAAATTTGATTTATATATATGTGTGTTTTGTGTGTGTGTGTGTGTGTGGATTTTTTCTTGTTGTACATTTTTGAACGATAATTAAATTTGGTATAAAGCACCTCCTTCTAGGATATCAAGATAATAGTCTTTCCTTAGATCCGGACAATCGCCCATTTTATTTTGAACGTATACAAAAAATTTATATATTATTTATTTATTTATTGTACTTTACGGAGTTCGCGTTTCTTTTGCCCGACTCTTTTTAAGAAGAATGACTTAAGGATGTCGTTTTTATTTTGATGCAATCATAATTACAATGAGGAGCATCGTTATTTTTACTAAAAATTGGAAATATTTCCAAAATTATACCAGCTATGAAAAAATAGCCTCACTGCTTTGTGGGTGTCTCAGCAAAGGTCAAGGGAGGTAACCCTGAAAAACGTCCGGTTTGGATTACCGATAGGCGGATGATGAAGCACTGCAACAATTTTCCAGCAATTCCTGCAACTGTGCTGCTTGCGACCGTATTGGCTTGTCATTCCATCGGACTTTGTCTGCAGTGCATAGAGGTGAACCCCAGTAACTGTGAAAACCTACGTCTCCTTTTCACCCGCCCGGGCCTGCATCCGGAGAAGCAACTCGAGCTAAGATTTTATAGCCCCAGCAGACGCTGCAGTACACCAAATTGGATGCAGAGTGCCATTGTGTCATAAGACGGAAGGTTGCCATCATAATTTTACTTATAAAGCAGTTGCCTCTAAAGTACAACTTCAAGTAAACTTAGTAATTGTCTGTATTTTTGAGATGAGGTCTTTTCATTTATTGAGATTGTCGGACTGACTTCCTCAACTTGGTTGTTATAGTCACAACGTTTCGGCCGTTTTGCCCTCCGGCCTTCATCAGGTTTTTTTGTATCGAACTTGGGAAGATTTTTATCTACCTCAGTGACATATGGCCGAGTGGTCCTAGACGTTGTATCAAAGTTTACAGTTACCCAAAGGTGCTGAGTTCAATCCTGAACGAAGGCAGTGAAAAGTAACATTCAAAACAGAGAATCAGCAATTATGTCCCAGAGCCTAGCTGGAGTCCTAACACGGTACCCCAATAATAATAATAATAATAATAATAATAATAATGGGTTGGGTTCGAGACTCCTAACAAATGGTTCCCCAGTTCGATACAAAACACCTGATAAAGGCCGGAGGGGCAAAACGGCCGAAACGTTGTGACTATAACAACCAAGATGATGAAGTCAGTCCGACAATCTCAATAAATTCCAGTAAACCTCATTAGAGCTACGGAAGAGGCCCAAATAATGACAGCGAAACAAAATGAATTTAAATCCTACAAGAATCCAAGGAAAAATCCATTACTTGATTACGTTGTCTATTAGTAATGATTTATTGAATAGAAAAGAGGATATTTTCAGATGAGGTCACTATATACAGATGAAATATATTTTTTATAAACAGACCCACACAACCATATATGGTTGTTCCAAAAGAAAGCCTTCTAGTTTTTCTAACTCACAAAGTTAAATAACTACACTTCCGAAAGTAGTACAAGTAATACGAGTGACATTTTGCGCTACGCAATTTATTTCTCGACATAATCTCAACCTTTCTTACTGATGCATCTCTTCTTCTGACGCACGTTCATAACAGGGGTGTTTATCTCAGAGTCTAACACTGTCATTAGCTGCAAAGGAGAAATGTAAATTTAATATCATAAAAGAATAAGTTCAATCATAAAAATGCATCTTACAATCTCCTCTAATTCATTCGAACAGAACAACAAAATTTAAGGCACTGTTTTTATAACGCCCATCGTCTCTCTCTCTCTCTCTCTCTCTCTCTCTCTCTCTCTCTCTCTCTCTCTCTCTCTCTCTCGATATATATATATATATATATATATATATATATATATAGTTATATTTTTTGGCAAAAAAGGATTTCAGCAGATTGTGCTATTATAAGAAAAGATTTAGAAAATAAGAGCGTATTGTTTATTTATATTTTATGTACAATAAATTTAGATGAGATAAGTCATCGGTACCGTCGGTTTCAAACTTGATAAAGGTATCTTAAACGGACCCTCTAATCAGGCTTCAAACCGACGCTACCGATATCATATCTCATCAAAACTTTCTGTATATATATATATATATATATACATATATATATGTATATATATATATATATATATATATATATATATATATATATATATATATATAGTTACTCTAAAATAGTTAGAAGACTATGGCAGAAAATTCTGTTTTTAATCTGTTTATTTTTTTAAATTATCCTTAGTTGGGTATGTCAGAGAATAAATAGAAAAAATACATAAGCAAATAGCTGTATTTTACATTCATGGTTTATACACACACACTCGCGCGCGCACACACACACACGCACACACATACACACACACACGCACACACACATATATATATATATATATAAATATATATATATATATATATATATATATATATATAGTTAAAAGAAGTTTTGAATATTTGGGTATTTAATGAATTATTTAGGCATACTAAGTTCGACATGTTGCAGACTTATAACTTACGTAAGCATACTTACTACTTAAAAATTTATAATTTCAAAACGATGAATCAACTATATTACAATAACGAAAGAGAACAACCTTAACTTAAATTGATAAATAGAATACGGAAACCATCAGTTATTTACCATGCAGATGTTTCGGAAATCTAAAAACAAACAGCTGCTAAATTCAGAGTTTTTCAGTTGAAAATACCAACTCCACAATAAAAAAAAAGTAGGCACAACTCAGTAAAGTTAAATAATAATAATATAATATGATAAATAAATAATTGCTGAGTTTGTAGTTTTGATTACAAATGATGTATTTTTAAATAAGTTTTCGTTATAATACATTTTACTTTATATATCAATTCAAGTAGTATTTTATGCTCTATCTAATCGTTTAAATTACAATCGCTTTAAAGCAATAATGTCTTCTTTTCAGAACGTTGAATACAAGATTTAAAAAAGGAAATTCCTGCATCTTTCTTATTTTAAATAAAGCTAGGCGGAAAAGCTGCCGAAACATAGGGATAGCTTCCGTACATTCATATCTGATTTACCTCTGCACTCCATGTTTAAAAAGGAAGTGTCCTCTATAGTATCAGAGCTGACCGAATGGTTAATTGTAGGCATAGACCAATTCATACCATCTAAAAAATTCCAACAAAAACCTAACAGCCAGCCATGGTTCTCCCCAGAATGTGCTGCTGCTATCGCGCACAGAAACCACTTTTTCCATAGCTACCAACGTAATAGATGCACTGAGACTAAAGCTGCTTTCAGGACTGCCAGCAACCAATGTAAAAGAGTAATAAAAAAATGCAAGAGAGCTATATGCCCAGTCTGTTAAATCCAAGGTAGCTGATCAGCGGCTTGGTTCCCACCAGTTCTGGCAAATAACAAATAGGATCCTGAACAGAAGTGTGCGTTCTATCCCAACCATTATCAATGGACCAGAGGTCATCTCGTCAGCGTCAGACAAGGCCAAACTATTTGCAAAGAACTTTGCAGCTAACTCTACCCTATGCGACGAAGGCCATCAACTCCCCATATTTCCTCCTATAACACAGAACAAGCTAGGTAACATACAAATATCCGTGCATGAGGTCGCCAAGCTAATAAAAAACCTAAATTCCAGTAAAGCAACTGGCCCTGATGGCATCCCAATTATAGTGTTAAAAAAGCTTCAACCAGAACTTGCTCCCATACTTACGAAACTATTTAAGCGCTGCCTTAAGGAGAAGTGCTTTCCGACCCCCTGGAAGACCTCATTAGTGTGCCCTGTATTTAAGAATTCAGGTGATAAGTCATCTCCCTCTCAGTACAGACCAATAAGTCTTCTCTGTGTTATGAGTAAGTTGCTGGAATCCATATTAAATAGAGAAATAGTCAACCACCTCAGCAGGAATAACCTTCTTAGTGACACACAATATGGTTTCCGCTCTGCAAGATCTACCGCAGATGTGCTGACGGTTATATCCCACAGGATTAGTGAATCTCTTGACAAAGGCTTCCTTTCTAGGGCAATTGCTCTTGACATATCAAAGGCCTTCGACAAAGTATGGCATAAGGATCTACTTCACAAGATTTCCAGCTACGGTATAACTGGAAATGTTTTTTCAATCATTAAATCATTTCTCTCCGATAGGCTCATAAGAGTAGTGGTAGACGGTCAAAAATCGGAGGCCTGCAATATAAATGCTGGAGTCCCTCAGGGGTCAATCCTGGGCCCAACTCTCTTCCTGATCTACATCAATGACCTCCCTAAACACATACTTAAATCATTCGTTGACATCTATGCTGATGACACGACCATCTATGGCAACACACCAAAGGCTGTAAATGACGAAGTTCTATCTGATTCTCTCTCCTCTGATCTCGAGCGCGTGGTTCAGTGGGGGAAGATGTGGCTAGTTACCTTTAATGCATCCAAAACCAAACTCCTATCCTTACATCATCAACGCTCTGATCCCCATCTGGCATCAATTGTGATGGATGGCTCTCGTCTGGGTGAGGCCCCGTGTTTTGACAAGCTTCTGGGTTTGACCTTTACTCCTGATCTGAAATGGAACACGTACATCAAGTCTGTTGCTAAGGTCGCTGGAAAGATGGTGGGATCCTTCTACCGCTCCAGAAGATATCTCACTACTGATGCAATTCTCTATCTATATAAAAGCCAAGTACGGCCAAGGATGGAATACTGCTGCCATATCTGGGCAGGAGCTGCCAAAAACAGCCTATCATGCCTTGACAGAGTACAAAATAGACTTCGTGGCTTAGTGGGGGATGCCCTTTTCTCTACCCTGCAACCCCTCTCCCACAGAAGAGACGTTGCAAGCCTATCCTTGTTTTATCGTTATTTTCATGGCAGGTGCTCGTCTGAACTCCAATCCCTGGTCCCCCCTCGCCAATCTTTCACGAAAAACACCCGTCTAGCTGAATCCACTGTGAAAAATTTCTCCCACTCTATATCTGTGCCTAAATCAAAACGCGGATTTCATGAACAAAGCTTCTTTCTTAGAACTGCACGCCTGTGGAACTCTGTTCCGTCTGCCTGCTTCCTTCCGGACTACAACTTGGATGTCTTCAAGTCTAATGTTAACAAATTCCTAATGAACCGCCCCCTTAAGTAAACACTTCATCAAATCTCCTCACTAACGTAATGTACTTGCAATAACCCTTATCCCTGAGTGGCTTCCGGGCCTTGATAAGTGGTGATCTCTGTGTAAAAAAAAACAAAAAAAAAACAGCTAGCGATATCAACGAAGCGTTAGCAAGAACCACTACTATACGCACAACACGACAGCGATAAGGGTCTTGAAATGATGAGCGTAGTGATCGATCAGCGGATGTCGACAACGATCAATTAAGAGCCTTAGTTGAAGCCAATCCACGCACTTTTGGAAATCTTGTTCCTTAATTAAACGTAATGTATGCGACGATTTACAACCACTTAAGAGGGATTGGAAAGAAAACACAGCTTGATAAATAGGTGCCTCGCGAATTGAACGATAATAAAAAAGAAACGCCCTTATGAAATATCATCTTCCCTTCTTTTACACAACAAGAACTTGCGATAAAAGGTGGGTTCTTTACGACAACCTGCTATGCTTAGTACAGTGGTTAGATGCCAACGAAGCTCCACAACACTTCCAGAAGCCAGAGTGGCACAAAAAGAATGGCATGCTGACTATTTGGTAATCTGAGACCGGTTTCATCTATAACGTTTTTTGGATGCCGACAAAAGCAATATGGCGGAAAAGTGCTGTCAACAAATGAATAAAATGTATCAGAATCTTCGACAACATCCAGAATTAGTCAACAGAAAATTCTCGATTCTCCTCCACGACAATGCCCGACCGCACGTTGCTAAACCGATCGTGCGGAAGTTAAACTAATTAGACTACGAAACTGTGCCTTATTCGCCATACTCTTCAGATATCTCACCTACCGACTACTACTTTTTCAAGAATCTCGACGACTCTGCAGGAGAAATGCTTCAAAAACTTAAGCGATATCAACAGCGCCTCTGGCGACTTCATCACCAAAAGAACGCAAGATTTTTATGTTACTGGCATAAATACACTTGTTTTGCGTTGACAAATATGTGTTGATTCTTATGGTAACTATTAAAGTTTTGTTTGAACCAAGATATGTTCATCCTAATTTAAAAGTGAAAACCGCAAAAACTTTCTTGTTAACCTCATAAGCATAATAATCCTATTAAAAGTTACTCTGAAGAAATAAAATGCAAGCTAGCATATAAAAGTATATATATATATATATATATATATATATAGATATATTTATATAAATATGCATATATATGTATTTATATATATATATATATAAATATGCATATATATGTATTTATATATATATATATATAAATATGCATATATATAAAAATATAACACGGAAATTACATAATTTCCGTGTTATATTTTTATGTTATTGCTCTGTTTACCACATTGAGCTCTCATACCCGGATTTCCTCCTGGAATTATTCCATTATAACACTATATATATATATATATATATATATATATATATATATATATATATATATATATATATACACTAGAAGAAAACATTATCCCTAATGAATAAATGTTGCATTACTTATATAGCCATTTCGAATATTCAAATCAATATCTAATTTCATTAAATATTATGCTTCGAATTAAAAATCACTATTAATTAACTAGATTTTGAAGAATATCATCTTAAGGCTGAGATAAATATGCTTTTGGCTATATAACATATACTATCCAATTAAGATGTTCAGTAGAACCCCAGGACACGGTGGTCCTAAGATACGTTTTTTTTTCAGGTTACGGTGTAGAATACAATGTTTTTCCTGCCCATGGTTACCGTATTTACGGTATTTGTCCCGCCTTACAGTGTTATTTATAATGTTATTTGATTATAGACATGTGTATTATATACTGTACTGTATATGATATGTATTATATACTGTACTGTGTAAGCGATTATGCCGTATTATACACGTTATATCGCGTTGACACCTCGGTTCTCATTAGATCATCGAACTTAAGCAACGTTGAACTTGGTTATTACCACATGGGTGACCATTTGGGAATTTTATGCGCTGTATGCGTTCTCCGCTTATCCATACATTTGCTTCCATTCGTCCTGTACATACATTTCACTTGCTATTTGTCATTTTTATAGGAACAGCTTTTGATATCTTTCAATATCTGTAAAAGAAAATTATTTTAAATAAGCATATCATATGACATAAATGATAAACAGAAAAAGCATTAAAACATGTCAAGATTTGTTTTTTTAGAACACGTTCAAAGATTGATGCCAAAATGTTAGGTGTGTCTCTTATTTTGTCCAACCCCTGTAACCTCCGACCTTCTTCAGCTGTACTTTGTCACACTTTTGAATCTATTAGTTTTTCCGAACAGAAACCATTATTTAATCCATGGAAGTATCAGGCTCTCGTTTCGTCAGCCACGACTAGGTAGAAATCGTAACCAATTGCAGTTGTATATTTTGAGGATCGCCCGCGCTGAGGATTAAACCTTCAACCTTCCGAGTTCGATAAAGCACAGCCGAAAAAGTCGCAGATTTGCTCGACCGAGACATTTTTAAAATAACACTTAATATGAGAATGATAGTCCGAATTATCCAAATAATATGAATAATCAGTCCTTATCTAGAAACTTTATAAATAGGCGGCCAATTAATGCGAAATGCCAATTTCCGTCTAACTGGATTGTTGAGTACTGATAATGGCACACTAAAAATGTGCATTTATACTAAAAACACAAAACAGTGTATCATACCATACCTCCCCAGTAGTGTTGATCAAACGTTACCCTCGCCTACAGAAATTAAGAACAAAAACGTTCTGGATATTGGATCTAGCACACACACATACACACACACACATACACACACACACACACACACATATATATATATATATATATATATATATATATATATATATATATAACTACTTCATTTACTCACATAAATTTAATATACGAAAGTATAGATTTATGCGTAAACTTTAATTATTTACTTCAAAAGTGCTCAAGACGTAGGTAGAGCTAGTTAGTAATTTATAAAATATATATGGCGATTAAGCTACACTGAATATTCTGCGTTTCATCCACTTATAAGATTCGTCAGGAGGGAAAAGATCTACCTTAAACCACTAACCTAGCTCTAAAACAGATCCTTTGTTTGATGAAATGCATGCCCATTGGCTGATAGGAAGGGGCGCGGTGGATACTAGAAAGCTGATTGGCTAACTAGAAATCCTTAACATATATAAAAACAAGAAGCAACCACAGAATTCGCGCATAAGCCTGACGAATCCTATAAGTGGATGAAACGCAGAATATTCAGTGTAGCTTAATCGCCATATATATTTTATAAATTACTATATATATATATATATATATATATATATATATATGTATATATATATATATATATATATATTTATATATACCCGATTATCAGAAGACTGTCGATTGCGGGACCGATTATGGTGTAGATTGCGTGTTCGATTACTAGAAGAGTATACGGCTGTCGCTTGCAAATCGTACAGCATAATGAAAACAATCAACAATAGGAGCATGTGTTACGAATACATTTAGGACATTAAAATAAAGCACGCCAAAATAGGATTACATATTTACATATGTACAAGGAATATTTATTTACACAAAATGGTTATGAACATAAGTGGGTTAGTGTTTATATGAACTAGCGTGGATGTAGGCAATGTTCGTTGCGTGCATGTATACGTGAGTGTATGCGAGAGTTTATTGAAGCATACATTGGAAGTCCATTGTGCGAGTAAGAGTTTGTTAAGTTATACGTAAGTGTTCCATCCAACCTTAGAGACGAAAAACGCCCTGCCGAGGCGCGTCTAAGGTTTGCATGCGATCCCATTCGAGGTTCGAATCGAAAGAGGAAGACCAAGAGAGAAAGAGAGAGAAAAGCGGAAGTAGAGAACGCTTCCGGTTGGGCAAAACCAGGTTTACCCCAAGTACAGGTAACAGGTGTGTATTGAAGGTGTGTGTATGTGTGTTTGCCTGTGTACAGTCTGAGTAAGATAATTTAGACTTAAAAGGCATGCACACACACACACACAAATATATATATATATATGTGTACGTATATATATATATATATACTTATTTACTATAATATTTATTAATAATTATTAAATATATATATTTTTATATAATATATAAATATAATTATTTACTATAATCATTATTAATAATTATTAAATATATATATATATATAGTAATTTATAAAATATATATGGCGATTAAGTATAAATTACTAACTAGCTCTACCTACGTATTGAGCACTTTTGAAGTAAATACTTAAAGTTTACGCATAAATCTATACTTTCGTATATTAAAATTGTGTGAGTAAATGAAGTAGTTATATATATATATATGTATATATATATATATATATATATATATATATTAGTCTGCGTGATGACCTTTACACGTCTGTGTTGTATTCATCATTTTTACTTTTGTACATGACTTTAAGGATCTCAATGTACACATTCTATTTCTATGTGTATGCATATCGATAAATTCCTCATGTTTTGCCTGTGGTCCATCCCCAATTCATGTAGACATTTCTAAGCCTAAAGAGGTTCATATAAATCGATCGGACGATCATCAAAGAAAGAGATGGACTTTATCTTAATTACGTCTTCTCTTCATTTTCTCTCTAGCTTTTGCTAAACTACTTCACTTTTTCTCGTCGTCTATAGAAATCACTTATCCGACTGCAATGTGCCGTGTTTTTTTTATTCAAGTGTAAATTTTCAGCTTTTAAAATATTTGCTTGCCTTTTATTTAAACGAAATCACTCCTTTTCTTACAGTATATGTCATCTTTTTTATTTATTTATTTTTTATTTTTATTTATTTATTTTTTTTTATGTCTGGATGTTTTTCATGTGTATAATAAACTCTGTTCATAAGTATAAAAAGAAGTATATTTAATACTGATATCTCTCACACAAACAGGTGTGTCCGCCAAAGAACCGTATTCTGGGTATTGTCACTTCCATACATCGGTGAAATTATTATTTATAGTATAAAGAAGCGCATTACGTCTCTGAATATTTTAGATAAAGACTTATACTCCATATTGTTTGGATTATTCGGACTATTGTTTCTCGTCTTGGGTATTGTGGTTGTACGGAAAGAGAGCATGCTATCCTCGTGGAATAAATTAAATGTTCCGTGCGAATTTGCGAGTCTGACAGAAAAATTCCCGAATTCGAAAAGATATACATGAAGAAGGTTGGAGATTACATCGACCGAAACGTTGTGAAAGTAACATTCCAAATTAAAACAAGTCTGATTAATGTAAATAATGCGAAAGGAACTCATATAAATGTATATATATGTATATGTGAATGAGTGTATATATATGTGTGTGTGTGTGTGTGTGTGTGTGTATGTGTGTGTGTGTGTGTGTGTGTGTGTGTGTGTGTGTGTGTGTGTGTGTGTGTGTGTGCGTGCGTACAGTACCAAACTGTAGAAATTTCCAGGTTGGTATCTGGGGTCGCGTTCACTAGGAGAGATGCACCCCCGAATAAACTCACCTAGAGATAGGGACAAACAAGTACTCCACGTAATGGTGGGCAGGCAACCTACTCCAAAAGGCCTTCCTAAATATGCATATCAAGCACATGTTTGCCGCAGCGAATGGTTATATCTAAAATGTGTGGGACACGAAGTTGTGCCTCATGGATCACCTGAAACACTTCATAGCTGGGGCTGGCTCAATCCTAATGAGCAAAATGTATACCAGTATCCGAGTTCTGCCGACGACAATATATTGCTAATAAAATCATGAGTTTGTGCTGTCTACAACAGAATCTGACTTGTTTTTATTGTTGTTTACTTGCCTCCCCACGAGAGCAGAGTTAGACACAAGGTCAGGTTTTAATGTGGGGGGAATCAGCTCCCTTAAATGGGGCACTCTGGTTAGTAGCAAAAATAATAATGTATCAATTATGAAGGATTTCTCTTCCACTAACCGACATCAAAAAAGTGAAGTGAAAAAGTGAAGTGTAGCACCAGAACAGATACTACACTTTTTATATGCTTCCAATATGTAGGCACATGTTTGTATAATAAAAGCTAGACGTACGACATAGTTCACACACACACACGCACTGGCGCACAAAAAGACACAAACACACACACATACAAACACACACACACATATATATATATATATATATATATATATATATATATACATATATGATGATGATTGCAGCGTCTTATCAGACGAGTGCCACTCCCTCAGACACTTAAAGTCCATGAGCCCAAAAATGACTTTTTCTTTTAGTCCTACCGGTGATTTCACACGCTCAAGCAGGCATGACACTGAAGACGGACATTGAGATCAATTATTACATGCTTCCAGTATTTCAAGCCTACACACATCACAACTTTTCCATCGCCAATGGATCATTTTTATAGACAAATGCCCGAGGAAGTATCTATGCACAAATGATGTTACAGAGTCTTAGCTTTGTACGACAGCTAAGTCTCTCTCTCTCTCTCTCTCTCTCTCTCTCTCTCTCTCTCTCTCTCTCTCTCTCTCTCTCTCAGTTCAAAATGTTGAGATCCAGCAACAAGAAAGAGCAGGATAGCCAACAACAAGTTAAACTGCAGACCGCTTAATGCGGGTACTGGTCTCCCGCTTTATGGTTTTTTAAATCGGATTTCATTCTCCTAGAAAGGTTGCCTTCAACACGGCTTACGGGAGCCCTCTCCACCCCAACACACACATACATACACACAACCACACACAATGCTAGTTGGCTGTTGACCCCGAAAAAGGGTTCATTCACCCTTTGGAAGGTCTTGTTTTTAATCTTTCAGGGAGACTAGACACCCTCCTAACCAAACAAGTCTGGTGGGGGGACCAGTTTAGTCGCAGGTGACCCGACCATGAATATTGGGTTACATGGTATCAGTAGCATATGACATGACCTGACATATATATACATATATACATACAAATATATGCATCTATATATATTTGCTAAAATTGATTAAAAAAAAATTCTAATTGCGTACTCAAATATAGATATTAATAACACCGATTTCTTTTTGGATAGCTGAATATTTAATACTAGAGCTATACATACAGTAGATCCCGGGATACAATGGCCCTAGGATACGGTTTTTTACGGTTACGATGTATAATACGATGTTTTTTTTTCCGGACCCTGGTTACGGTATTTTCCCCGTTTTACGATGTTATTTATAATGTTATTTGGTTATATACACGTATATTAAACACTGTATTTTATTTTGCTACTAATTTTTAATGCCGTATCCCGGGGTTCTACTATATTTTAATAATATTCTACTAAACTAGGCACAGACATGCATTTTAATTTTCATCATAAAAATGTATCAGCTTTATTAACTATAAACGCGTACAATTGTTCGGCATTCACTGATATTTATACAATTATGTTATTATTATTCTTATACCAGTGGGGCCGCACATCAGCGCAAAATATACCTAAAATCAACGTAACAAAGTCCCACCGATTTCGAGATAGTCTTTCGCCCACAATCTGATTCACACACAATAATACAAGCCGCAAAATAATCAACTATTATCCAGAGTCGTCGGCAAAAATGCCCAATTTTTCTAGTACAACTATATCACTAAAGGCACTAACCTTTGATGTTTGTATCTCCGTTGTCATTTTCCGCTTATACTGTCGTGACTTTATTCGTTGTTATTTTTTCAATGAATACTCCATCTGTATTATTAAAAGTTCTCACTTCCGGTTTGTTATTCTAATTCAGCAGTTATCTCTGTACGACAGAAAACCACTTGACTATTCTATTTGTACACTTCCGTTCATTTGATGTTTTGAAATTAATTTAATTCGATCACTATTATTTTAATTTGTGTTTATTTAATTTCAAGCATTATTATTTTATTAAAGTTCAATATATATATATATATATATATATATATATATATATATATATGACTTCTACAGAGAGCATACTAACTCCATAAGTAAATATGTATGCATGAGAACACTTCTCAACCTATCCACCCAACGATTTTTTAATCTACCTACTTGTAATTTGCTATATTATATTCACACTAAAAAAGACCGAAGGATCGGTCGAAAATATGTACTTTTAAAGAAACATTTTCGTTGTTTTTTTTCAAAAGACTTTTTGTATTCCTACACGTCAACACATAGGAATGAAATACAGAAATGATATAAACATTTATAAATTTTTCGTATTGATATTTTATCCATATATATATATATATATATATATATATACTAGAATATGTACCTTACGTTACTCAGTATTAAACGTAACGTTTAATTCCTTGGAACAAATGGAAAAAAGAAAAGAAACTGAGACATGTGTATGCGAAAATCATGTTATTCCAAACATTTCACTTCTTGTGAGTAAAATACAATAACTGTTAGACCCGCTTGATACGACTTTAACTAGGTTTTGCAAACCTTGTTAAACAATTGACAAACAGATAAAAATCCAATAACCCCCAAGTACCAATTTTCCAATTTTGACCCTTTAGCAACCTTTTTTTTCTGAATGAAAACGATTATAAAGTGTTCCACGTGTCCTTATAGCCTTTATACCAAATTTCAAATCTGTAGATCAAAAAATCGTTTAGTATATAGGTTGAGAAGTGCCACCACGCACACACATCCTCACTTTCATAGATATGCAAGCGACAATTTCTAAGTAGTCCACTTCTTGTAAGTCAACAAAAAATACTTGAGCTTAGACTGAAACCAAAACTTTACAACAGTGAATCAAGTAAGCAAACCATTCGACCAGCGTGACACACTCTTCATGAAGTGCTTCCAAATTGACTTATACTTAAAATAAAGAATCTGAAATGTGAACCAATCAAGCATGCGTAATCCTGAAACAGTTAACAAATAGAGAAAAATCCGACGCCTCACACGTATTAATTTTCTAAGCCTTTGTTTCGCATGAAAACCTATTTTAAAATTTTCCACATGGCTGAATACCTTATATAGCAAATTACAAGTGTTTAGATTAAAACTTCGTTGAGTATATAGGTTGAGAAGTGTCCTCGTACACACATATTTGCTTACGGGATTAGTATGCTCTCAGTAAAAGTCATAATTATAAATATATACTAAACATAAACTACACATTGTAAACATATGCTAAACATGTACTTAACAAATACTAAACATAAACTGCATATTGTAAACATGTAGTAAAAGTAAACATGCAATAAATATATACTAGATATAGATTACATTTTGTAAACATACCTGAAACATGCACAAATATATACTAAACTTTAACTTTATATTTCAAACATATAGTAAACGTGTTACAAATATACACAAAACATAAACTACATTATTTAAATATTAAATCTAGTTGATTTTGAATAACATTTAACGCATGTTTACGAAGCTGTACTTATATTTCATTATATATGTATACCACCACCAATAAGGTTGTAATGAACGTACCCAAAATATATACTACATATTGTTAGTATCAAGAAAAAGCGCAATAAATATACACTACAGATACACTACATATTTTAAACAAATACTTAATACACTATAAATATATATTATCATAATAACATATTGTAAACATATAAAGCGTATAAAAACATATACAAAACATAGATTACATATTATAAACATATAAAAAAACATGCAGTAAATCTATATCAATCATAAACTATATATTGTAAGCATATACGCAACCTGCAATAAATAAATACTAAACATAGATAACATATAAACATATATTAAGCATGCAATAAATACATATAAAATATACAGTAAATAGGGTAAACATACCAAAGGTACAATAAATTAACACTAAGCATAAGTACGTATTGTTAACATATCAAACATGCAATAAATATATACTAAATATAAACTAAGTACTGTTTCCATATAAAACATGTAAGGAATATATACTAATCATAGCCTATATATTGTAAACATATACTGAGAATTAATAAATATATACTACAAATAAATAACATACTGTACATATATAACATTCAAGAGATATATACTAAATATATATTGCATATTGTAAACATATCAAACATGCAACTACTATATATATATTAAATGGAAATTACATATTGTAAACATATAATAAACATACAATAAATATATGCTAAACATAAACTACGTATTGTAATCATATACAAAACATGAAATAAATACATTATAAACATATACTAT
Source organism: Euprymna scolopes (assembly GCF_053919585.1). NCBI lineage: Eukaryota > Metazoa > Mollusca > Cephalopoda > Sepiida > Sepiolidae > Euprymna > Euprymna scolopes. The sequence continues at coordinate 40,655,753 of NC_136505.1, read as the reverse complement.
ATATTGACAACATGTAAAACATTCAAATATATATATACTAAACATAAACTACATATTAACATATATTAAACATGCAATAAATATATTCAAAAATAAAGTACATATTGTAGACATAAACAAGATATGAAATAAATATACTCTAATAATAAATAATGTATTGTAAAAATATCAAACATGCTGCAATTATGTATACTAAACAATACCTGCATATTTTTAACATATCAAACTAGCATTAAGTATATAAAATAATAAACTTCATGTTATAAACTTATACTAAACATTAAATAAATATATACTAAACATAAACTATATTTTTAAATGATTAAAACATGAAATAAATATATACTAATAATAGACTACATATTGTAAACGTATACTAACCATCTATATAATTATAAAACTCAAATGACCTTGTAACGATGTATGTAACCCACTTTTCGGTTTACGACACCCGGTTGCGCATTTGCGCATAAGCCTTAACGAATAACAACGTAAACAAATAAACACAAATCGCTTCTTTTGCAGATTTTGACCTGCGCACTGAAATACTAACGTTATTATTTCGCAATTATTATTTAACATGGGAAGAGTGGGGTTTAAAATAACTTAAACGTAATACAGAAATGATCGATGTAAAGAAAAAGCAGACAGTATTAACAATTGTTTATTTGAATAATTTCAACGCGAAAAAAAAAACAAAAGAACAATGGGGACGCTGAAATATTAACGTTATTATTTCGAAATTATTATTTAACTTGGGAGGAGTGAGGTTTAAAATAAACAAAAAACAAAAGAACAATGGGGACGCTGAAATATTAACGATATTATTTCGAAATTATTATTTAACATGGAAAGAGTGGGGTTTAAAATAACTTAAACGTAATACAGAAATGAACGATGTAAACAAAAAAACAGATATATCAAAATTTGAATTTAACTATAATAAGTATTATGGTATCTGTTCAGTGCACATTTACCTATAAGTATGGCCAACCACTTATAATTCAGTAACTGTAAATTCTTTTTTTCAAAAATAATAAATTATAATAAACAGAACGACTCATAGAAATCTATCTATATTCTTTTTTCATTTTAATATACTTTCATAGAAATGTTTCTGTTATGTCAAAAAAAAATTCTTTACGTCACAAGTGTTACGCTCATATATGAATTCCATAGCTAATATAACATACTGCCCCAACGGGTCACGGGTAGTCTAGTATATAAATATATACTAAACATAAACTATTAATAGTAAGCATATAAAACATGCATATTAACATATACTAAACATAAACTACGTATTGTAAACATATAAAACATGCAATTACATTTATATTAAACATAAACTACATAGTGACTATATATATACTAAACATGCAATAGAAATATACTAAAAATAAATTACATATTGTAAACATATACAAAAATGGAATAAACATATACTAAACATAAACTACATATTATAAACATATGCAAAACATGCAATAAGTATATACTAAATATGAAATATATATTGAAAATATATTAAACGTGCAATAAATATATACTAATCATAAACTACATAATGTCAACATATACAAAACATGCTATAAAAATACACTAAACATAAACTACATATTGTAAACATATACAAAACATGGAAGGGATATATACTAATCATAAACTACATATTGTAAACATATGCTAAACATGTAACAAATATATACAAATAATCTACGTATTGCAAAATATCAAACTCACAATAAATATGTACTAAACATAAATTACATATTGTAAATATATTAAACGTGCAATAAATAGATCATAAACATAACTTACATATTATAAGATACACTAAAAATAAAATAAGCATATACTAAACATCAACTACCTAATGGACACATATCAAATATTTCAATAAATATATACTAACTATAAACTACATATTGTAAACGTATCAAAAACGCAATAAATATATGCTAAATATAAACTAGGAATTATAAACATATCAAAAATGTAATAAATATACACTACATATAAACTACATATTGTTTATATATATATATATATATATTAAACATGTAATAAATATATACTTAACACAAACTACGTATTGTAAATATATCAAACATCCAATAATTATATACTACACATAAACTACATATTGTTTGCATACATTAAACATGCAATACATATATACCAATCATAGACTACGCATTGTAAACATGTACTTTACATGTAATAAATATACACCAGTCATAAACTACATATAACAAACATATACTAAACGTGCAATAAACATACACTAAACATAAACTACATACTGTAAATAGCAAATCAAGGTGATTTTGAATAACATTTAACACAAGTCGCTAATGATACTGTAGTTTGATTTAAATTATATATGTATATATATATATATATATATATATAGTAATTTATAAAATATATATGGCGATTAAGCTTTTTATATGTTTTATATGCTTACTATTAGTAGTTTATGTTTAGTATATATTTATATACTAGACTACCCGTGACCCATTGGGCCAGTATGTTATATTAGCTATGGAATTCATGTATGAGCGTAACACTTGTGACGTAAAGAATTTTGTTTTGACATAACAGAAACATTTCTATGAACTGAATTAAGCTTAATCGCCATATATATTTTATAAATTACTTACTAGCTCTACCTACGTATTGAGCACATTTGAAGTAAATACTATATATATATATATATATATATATATATATGCATCTAATAACAATATTGTAATTAAATTTAAAACTCTAAAGTGAAATTAAATTTACAATATTTTTATTTTACTATCATACACTAAGTGAAAAAGAAAACACTTCATATTATAAATTCATATACTTTTTCCGAATCATTTACATTAAAGTAGAATTTAATGGGATTAAAAGGTTCGAATTGAATTGCTATGTGAATTCATGAATTCTGTTGGCCTTGGACCAGACGATGACGAAGATGAGTGTTGCATTGAAACAAGTGAGCAATGTGTTTATCCGACACATCACAACAAGCATGTCTTCTTGGTTAGTTCGGTCAAGAGAAGAAAACAAAAACAAAAACTATTCCCATTGCAACATGGTTTTGGCATCGTGCCAATCCGTACCGTGAAAACACGCAACCAAATTAAGCAGTGCTGATATCTCAGCTCTGGTTATTTACAGATTTAGTTACCTATGGCTGAACGAAGAGAAATATAAAATGTGATAAAAGAAAGCAAATATCTTACTATGTTTATGTTAAATGTAATGAGAAACACGGACACACACGTTATTCTATGAGTATATTTCTGTATTTGTGGCAAACATAAAAACGATGGCCCAATGAATTTTGTAAGAGCATACAGTATATTATTATTATTGGGATTTATTGCACTACTGTTCTCATCTTAAGTGTTATATTCACAACGTTTCTGTCGATGTAACCGTCGATCTTCTTAAGGTGTATCTTGTCGAACTCGGGAATCTTTCTGTTAAACTCAAGAATTTTTTTCTGTAGAACTCGGGAATCTGCTCGCAATTTTAAACGCAACTCTTTATTTAATCCACAGTAGTATCACTTTCTCGTTCCATCAGTCAAGACTAGGTAGAAGTTCTAAGTAATTCGCAATTGTATTTTGAGTGTCACCAAGACTGAAGATTTAACCTTCAACCTTAAGAAGACATTAGCAAACCTCACGAAAAAAGAGTCGAATAAACCCATGTCAACTACAGAATCAAACGATATCATGTTTATTCATGCTAATGTATTGTCTTAGTCAAAAATTTCACTCGTTGTTTTTATTGAATCTTATCTTTTCGGCCAACTAAAGATCGTTTGTATATTCATATTCTTCAAATCCTGTATTTAGTTTAGCGAGTAATATTAACGGCACCGTGTAATAACCCTAAGGGAAACTAAATTTTACCAAGTACTCTTCTAGGGGTTGAAGGTTCAATCCTTAATGCAAGCGGCCTTCAAAATTCAACTGCGAATTACTGAGGAATTTTACTCAGGCATGACTGACATAACGAGGAACTGTTACCCTGTGGATTAAATAAAGTGTTCCGTTTGGAATTCTGTGCGGATTCCCGAGTTCGGCAGAAAGATCAACCAGTTCGACAAGATACACCTTAAGAAGGTATTGGATTACATCGACAGAACTGTTGTTAATTTAATACTCAATATGAGAACAGTAGTCCGAAAAATGCAACTAATACTTAAAAGCAGTTATAGCTTAACGAAATGTTTCGATTTATAATTTGATTTGCAAGATGGGCCATATTACTAAAATTTAACTTTTTAAAATTCTATTAAAAAAAATACGATTTTGTAAAATAAGAAAAATAAGCGCACATTTTAAAAAGAAGCGAAAATGAAAATAAAAAGATTGTAGGATAATGTCAGATGTGCACAACTTGTTCTTTATAATTAAGTTACGCATTTTAGCTCATTTTAAGATGCATCCAAAAAATATCAATAAAAATCTTTTTTCATGGGAGGGTTCGTTGATCTGTCACGCTTAAGTAAAAAATAAAATTTTTATCAGTCTTTCAAGCTGTCACGTCTAGGTTTAAAGCATCATTTATATCGTTATATTGTAAATTACGGCTTAATTTCTCCATGTTGCTTAATATATACCCAAACATTTGCAAGCTTGATGTAGGTATGACGTACGCAATTCTCGCTCACCCTCATATGTTAATAATGGCTTTTTAACAAAACCCTATCTTCATGTTAAGAATGGCTCTCTAATAATATCGTTATTATTCCGCCACCGACCGTAAACAGCACAAGTATAAAAAATCACTTCATACATTCAGGCCGTTCAATAAAACTCGTAATTGTTCTCCTGTTTTTAGAGTTCTCAGTGAAACTTACCGTTGATGACGTCAGTACTAATATCTTCTTTGGTGTCAGGAAAGCTACTGTATCAGAAGCCATGTCAGTCCGTTGGTCGGTCTGTCACGCTTAAGTTTAAAATAACATGTTCATCATTAAACGCGCAGATTTAATTGACATAATTTTCTATTTGCTTGCGTGGAATTAATCTATGACCGTGTATATTTCTGAAAATTGTAAATGTTTGTTTTCTTTTCTGTGTGGAAACTTAGTAGTCTGCACATCTCCATGTGGACTTCATTTTAAAATAGTATTTATTGACAGGAGGGGTTGTATTTTTGGTAGCTTAAGGCACTATCACCTGCAAGAATCAGCCGAGGGTCTCTTTCAGAGAATTTTTGGAAATTAGTCTTGAGTGTTTGGTAGGAAGCGAACACATTCTTCCACATATATACAAAACCTAAAAACAACATTTTGTCACGACTTATTATCTACATATACACAAAACCTAAACCAACTTTTTGTGACGACATACTATCTACATATATACAAAACCTAAAACAACTATTTTTGTGACGACATACTATTTACATATATACAATCCCTAAAAACAACTTTTTTTCACGACGTACTATCTACATATACACAAAGTCTAAAACAATGTTTGTCACGATATATCATCTACATACACACAAAACCTTAAAAAAACTTTTTGTTACTATGTACTATCATAGAGCTGTGGCTAAATACAAAGGTTTTATCACTTTTTCATACGACTTCCGAGTTAGTAGGTGCGTCACTAGATATAAATAAAGCGAATGAACTTTTGAACTACAGGTTTCAGTACAGGATAGATATGGCTTTAGCATCATTTTCTTTATTTGGCCAGATCAGATCACACATAAATTTATTCTAACATCTAAATTAAAATTTTATAACAACAACGCCTTGTCCTCATTTGTTTTTTTATGGACTGGCATGTCAAAATCAAACAAGAGAAGAAATTAAATGCGTTTGATTCCAAGTGCATTAGAAGGAGTCTAAGAATCGAATCGGGCAATCGAACTACTGAACAAGAAATCTAAGATCGCACTAACCAACAGGTGGTATTGTTAATAATTTGCAAACGACGTTTATCTTGGCTCGATCATGCCTTATTATTTGCCCCAAAGAGAATTGCTAACCGTGCTCATATGTGTTCCCCGATGGGAAAAGAAATAGAACACCAAATATGAACTGGGTTTGTAATAAACGTCTACTTCACAATATTTCCAGCTACATAATATCTGGAAATATAATCTCAATCATTAAATCCTTTTTCTCGGAGAAGTGTATAAATTATTCGTCGATGGGCAGAGGCACATGGTAGAAACGCTGGCCTGCTTCAGGATACCATTCTGAGCTCAACCCTCTTCCTAATTTTCATTAATGATTTCCTAAAGTATATTCATAGATCATTCTTTGAGATCTATGCACCTCACACTTCCATCTCTTGCAATATTTAAGTAGTGGCATGACCAAGATCTTTCCGATTATCGCTCTTCTGAACTTGAGCATGTGATGCAACGCCCTGATCCCCATATGGCTATAACTGAAATGAATGGCTCTCATTTTGAGGAAACACCTTGATTTGAAAAGGACTGACCTGAACTCCTGACCTGAAAAGGAAGACTTACATCAATCCGTGTCAAAGTTCGCCAGATAATTGATTTGGTCCTTTTACCGTTCTAGAAGATATCTCACTCCCGACTCGATCCCCTATGCATATAAGAGTAAAATATTAATACTAACACTCTTGAAATGAAGTACTGTTTTCACATCTGGAAACGGACGACATAAAGCAGCCTTTCTTTCTTGACAAGGTAAAAAAAGACGCCTTCGAAATCTGGTTGACGATGTTATTTTCTTCTCTCTGCTAACTATTTCTCACAGAAGAGACATAGTTCAACTAACTCTGCTCGATCGTTATTTTTATGGCAGTCCCTCAAGTAAGTTTCATGCCCCCCTTGTAAGCTATTCACGGCAAACACTGCCAGCAATTCTCCTCATTCTATATCTGTACCTAGAACTAAGCGAAAGTCCACGAGCGAAACTTTTTTTTCTAAAGCTTCCCATCTGTAGAACACAATACTATAAGGTAAGGCTGCTTCTAAGTTGACTATAAAATGGTCTTTATAAAGTCCGACTCAAACAAATTCTTGTTGAGCTAATCAATTTCTACTCAGTTTTTACTATTATCGTTTATCACGTCGATTTACGTATTAATCTTTTCTCCTCGAGTGGTATTTGGGCTTTCATAATGAGTGACTTTCCCTGTACAAATAAAGAATAAAATTATTAGATATTATAAACACATAATTACCCTGACAAGAATAAAATAAGTTGTTTTTAATACATCATTATAATTAATCGTTATATACCGTTATATACAAACCTAATCAATATTTCAAATCTCTTTTTGATAAGTGTTTGAGATATTGTTAATATTGTCTGTCATATTTATATATTGTTAATATTGTCTGTCATATTTATATATTGTTAATATTGTCTGTCATATTTATATATTGTTAATGTGTTTGTTATTTCTTCTAACTCATTCTGAAACTCGTCAATTACAATCTAATAGAAATATTAAAGGGAATATTATGATGGTCCATTTCTTGATGTTTTGTCAAATTTCCTTTCAACGATAACAGAACACTTCTATTTTCAAGTGTGGAAAAGAAAAAAAAACAAAATTTGCTTTGAATAAAAATATAAAAATAAAAATGTTTATGATTCTGAACGAATTTATTTGCATACTTATTTTCGGTACAAAACAACCCGGTAAACAGTAGACGGTCTATTATTGAGACAAGGTTTGGAAGTTGTTAATCACTAATTTATTTTTTATTTTTTCCCAACTCCAAACTTTTCGCTAATAGAATAATTTTATATCGATGGATATAATTGTTTTCAATAAAATTTTTGAACGATTTGAGAATTTTTTTATTGGGACGGCACCTGGATTAAATGTGGTATTATGGTGATTGGTGACTCTAATTAAGAGCAGGATAGCTATTTTCTAGTCATCGTGACAAAAGAAAGGCCAACGATATCCATTTTGTATAGTCATGCTTTATTTGCGAACTGTTATCCTCATTCTCATAGTTGTTGTTGTTTCACCACGTTTCGGCCAACTCATCCTCTACCTTCTTCAGGTGATTAACCGCGACGGGATAAGAATGCTGAGTGTTGTAAATGTATCCCCAGTAATTACTGCCTTCCATAGTTGTTGTCTTAACACGTTTTGGCCAACTAATTATCTAGCCTGTTCGAGTAGGATTGAAACCGCTTCGTTCAGACAATGCTCACCTCGAACCGTAGACCCAATGACTCTATCCATTGTGCCACGAATCTCTAAAGCAGTAATTGGGACACAGTTACAAGACACAGTATTCCTATACCGTCGCGGTCGATCAACTGAGGAAGGCCAAAGATTAGTTGTCCAAAACGTAGTGAAACAACAAAAACTATGAAGATGGGATAACAGTCCGCAAAATAAAAAGAATGAATACACAAATTGTAAGCCTCATCTAAAAAAATTCCAAGAAAGAAAAATAATAAAATAAAAGTATTATACCTATTTTTCAACACTTTTGAATGGCCTTCTTAAAATATTTTTAACATTTTGTACAAATAAATATTTCAAAAGGATAGCCACTAAACTATTTGAGCTTGGTCTCATTGTAATTTTCATTCATAGAAATAATCTAAGCTGCACACTCCCACTTTTATTTTCATCTGTTTTCTATCAGTAGTTTTTTTTTATCATGAAAAATGACTACTTCTTTTGTTTCCACTAATAACACACTCCTACTTAAAGATGTCACTTGCTTGTTTTCGGCTCCAAAGAAACCGGAAAACTGTTAACGGTCTACTTTTAGAAAAAGTTAAGAGGGTGTTACTAACATGTCTTATGGTATTGGCAGTTAAAACTGTCGCGCCTCGATACGGTACGTACACACGCTACGGGTTAAACTCACGATTATTAAAAGCACATTTACTCTGAAAACGGTATTTTTGTTCAAACCGGCACCATTTTATTTCTATATAAGTAACGAGATTTCGCGTTTTTGCGCGAGACTTGCGGGTATAAAATCAAACGCGACCGCCATTTTACTTAGGTGTTTTTTTGTTGTTTTTTTTTTGCTTGTAACCGGATCGTACATCATACAAAAACTCATCCAGAAATTTAAAGTCCATTTCGCACTCTTATTATTTGCTAGGAATAACGATAAGGCAGTTTATCATATGCCTTTAATTTTATTATTTTTGTTGTATTTCTACCTTTTTGGCGTGAATGTTTTATTGTTCAATTCTCAATCTTTTTATAATGTAATATCGAACATATTCTATATTAGTTGTTGTTTTTTATCTTTTTATTGGTTTGTTTATTCACAACGTTTCGGTCAACTATTCCTCTGGCCTTCGTCAGGTGGTAACCGCGGCAGATAGGAACTTCGAATCTTCTAACTGCATTCTTAGCCATCACTGCCATCCGTAGTTGTTGTCGTCTCACCACATTTTTGGCCAATTAACCTCTGGCACGCTTTGGGTTTCACGGCGTTTCGGCCAACTATTCCTCTGGCCTTCATCAGGTGGTAACCGCGACGGATAGGAATTCTGAATCTCCTGACTGCATTCACTGCAATTACTGCCTCCCGTAGTTTTTGTCGTCTCACCACGTTTTGGCCAAGTAAGCCTCTGGCTGGCTTTGGGTGGGATTGAAACCGCTATCTTCAGACAATGTTCATCTGGAACCGTAGAGATTCAACGTCTCTATCAACTGCGCCACGGGCCCCGAAGGCGCAGTTGATAGAGACGTTGAATCTCTACAGTTCCAGATGAGCATTGTCTGAAGATAGCGGTTTCAATCCCACCCAAAGCGTGCCAGAGGTTAATTGGCCAAAATGTGGTGAGACGATAACAACTACGGATGGCAGTGATGGCTGAGAATGCAGTTAGGAGGTTCGAAGTTCCTATCCGTCGCGGTTACCACCTGATGAAGGCCAGAGGAATAGTTGACCGAAACGTTGTGAATAAACAAACCGAACATATTCTGTTAATAAATTTGATTTTAAATAAATGGAGATATAGTAAGATTGTCTTAACATCAAATGTGGTATAATGTTGATAGCTGAAATATTGAAAGCAACAGAGTGTTTGGACGATTGTGTCCAAATTGGTCTAGTTACATTTTTTATGTCTGTGTGCCCAATTTTAAAATTTATTTACATAGTAGTTTTTTTTTTTACTTTAAATGCAACTCAACATTCACCGTTAAATTGACGACTTTTTTAAGTTTTCAAGTATTCTGAAAACGAATATCACATTTAAATTTGGGGCAGGCAAGTAATTTTTTTTCTTGATATTAAGATATTTATTATCTAATTTAAGCCCTCATATTTTCACTGGCGATCATATTTTTCCAACTGAACACTGATGCGTGTTACAAAACACCTCCTCCCCATGTTAAGAATCGCGACAGTCACTGCAATTAATAAAGTAGTACACTGGAAAACGTCTTAATATCCAGAAAACTACCTGTATGCCCAGAATTTAAATGTGATATTCGTTTTCAGCATACTTGAAAACTTATAAACGTTATCAATTTAAAGGTTAGTGTTGAGTTGCAGTTAAAATTTAAATTTTACCGTTAATTTTTTGCAAATAACGAATAAAAAGAGTATTATGCAATCTTTTATTTGGAGAAAATGCTTTGTGACTGAGACATTTCTTTTATATTTTTGTCTGAGTTTTATAAAACTGGAATCCCCTGCATTAAATCGAGCTGGTCTACCATGTCTAGCCTAGGTGGCGAGACGATAAATAGGAACTTACACATTAAATAGCACTCAATGAAAATATTACAAAAAGACAACTAGCATAACCATCTGCTAGTGTTCGAAAATAATTATAGGGCTTATATGTCAGATTAAACAGAGAAAATCACAAGCACCAGACACTAAATTTCATGCTGTATAAAATATAATCATCTACGAAAGTATAAAATAAAAAGATATTTTCTATTTATTTCCTTAAAGAATATTTAGTTAAGAATGACCATAATTTTGATGTAAGAAACAAAAATGATTTTGGTAGTTTTAATTAATATAATTAAAAGAATCATGTTTTGGCATCGAAAAATAGACCCCAATTTTTCTGATTCACATACTGATTGCAATACCGCGAAAAGTTCTGATTTTTACGATTTGCGATTAATCGTTCCAACACTAATATGAACACAATTCATAAATATTAATTGTCATAATTGTTTAATTCTGTTCGTAAGCACTTTTACATACAACCATCCTGAATCAGAAAGACACAAGAGAAACTATCCCTAAATAAAAATGATGCTACTTAATTGGAATTTATTGAGATGAGTATTATTTATTTATTTTTTTATTTTATTTTTATTGGCGGACTCTTATCCTCATCTTTTCTTAGTTGTTTCACGACGTTTCGGCCAACTATTCCTCTGGCCTTCTTCAGGTGGTAACCGCGACGGATAGGAACTCTGAATCTACTAACTGCATTCACTGCAATTACTGTCATCCGTAGTTTTTGTCGTCTCACCACGTTTTGGCCAAGTAAGCCTCTGGCCGGCTTTGGGTAGGATTGAAACCGCTATCTTCAGACAATTCTCACCTGGAACCGTAGAGATTCAACGTCTCTATCAACTGCGCCACGGGCCCCGAAAATTCAGAGTTCCTATCCGTCGCAGTTACCACCTGACGAAGGCCAGAGGAATAGTTGGCCGAAACGTCGTGAGACAACTAAGAAAAGATAAGAATAATAGTCGGCTAATAAAAATTAAAAAAATTAAAAAATGATACTATAAATCATAATCGATGTAGTTATAATTGACGACACCTGAATGATGAAGATGGTGATGATGACGTTGTTGTTTAGCGCCTTCATTTCCTATGTATTCGATGATTGTGTTTGTTAACATCGACTTTCTGATGTCTTTATTATAAACGCCAAATTGCACAGATTGATATAGAAAGCACTGCGAAATATCCATGGGTCACCGCTAGTTTACACATTTGTTATTTTTTATAAAATAAGAGTTAGAGAGAGAGATAGAGAAAGTAAAGTTGTTGGAAAAATACTGCGTACGATCTCCTCTTAATTCCTTACTTTACTTAATCCACCTTCCCCGGCACAGCTATGTTAAGATACCGGCTTCCTGATCTAAAATTCAATACACATTGGTGTTGTTATTGTTTTTTCCCTTCCCTTTGCAAAAACTAATCATGTTTTACAAAGCCTAAAACAAAAACTTCCCTCTACAAAATAACCAAACCAAATTAACAGTATTAATTATTAAAGAGATAAAAAGATACATAAAAGCTTCCTAAAACAGACACGAGGGTAATCCTAATGAACATATATTAAAGGAAATTGCTAAAACTCTAGAGGGAGATCCCAAAGCTGAAGTAGAAATGGGGCCACAATTAGTTGTTACGTTCACTGCTGCCAAGATTAGGCTTATTGCCTTATCAACTACTGATTTCCATGACTTATGATATACTGCTCGAAAATACTTCTCTCAAACGTTTAGAGTTAACATTCATAGACAACATGAACTGGAACAAATACAAGGTAACTGCCAAGGCTGCTGTGAGGAAGGTGGGCTCTCTCTACCGTGTTAAAAGGCTACTCACAATTGTAAATATCCTGCATCTCTACAAAGTCATGGTCTGCCCATGCACAGAGTCTTTCGCCCTAGACGGTGTTCAAAAAAAGAGTCGCCAACTTAATAGGCCCTGAATTATCAACTAAACTCCAACCTCTGTCCCATCGCCGAAACGTGGCATCCTTGTGCCTGTTTTACAAGTATTTCAATGGAAAGTGCTCTGACGAACTCAAAGCACTAGTAACTCCTCGATGCCAATACCCTCGACAAATCCGACAATCAGCAAAATCCCACCCCTACACTGTAAGTATACCTAGATGCCGTAAAGCCTTCTACTCAAATAGCTTTTTCTATCGGGCTATTTCTTTAAAATTCTCTCCTGGGTCCCTACTTCCCTGACTGTACTGACATGCAGAAATTCAAGTGTCATGTAAACAGACATCTCGCTGCCCAACTCCCTAAATAGTATCCCTGCAAATCTGGTCCCAAATCGTAGCCTCTTACGACTAAGTAGCTCTGTTCCTTGTTTGGTGTGAAATGACAATAAAAGAACAGATTCGGCAACTAAATCTGAAAAATGTTGATAAACCATCGCTGAGTGTCTCTGTCGTCTTGTAAATGGTTGTTTATTTCTTGGAGTTAAACATGGCATTAAGACTTCGTGAATCGCTCCAGATTGGGATAAGTTATGGAAGTGGTAATACCTTCAATATAACTTAATTAATAGCCATGTTCTAGAACTGCAATAAAATATCCTCTAATCGTGAACTAGTCACGATCGGACACAAGAGGGAGCAAAACGAGCACGAACTTTTACATTCTTTTATTTCGTAAAACGTGCACCAGCTGCGAAAAAGAAAAGTAATCACAATGAAATGTTTCACAAAACGTGATAATATGCAAGTTTGGAATTATAAACGACATTAGAACGTTAAGCCGCATTGCAGGGTTTCATAAATAATGAAATACAGTAGTTATGTCCAAAACTGTTTTACAGGTTTCACCAGGCAAGCCTTTCTAAGAAAATTGAGTTACTTATAGAAGAGTTCTGTGTGCTTATACATTTATGTTACCGTGCTATTTTTTAATAGTATTTTCAAGTTAAATTCAAATTTTACGATAATATGGTGAAACTACAGAATACTTACAAAATACGCCCTCTGTGTTAAGAATGGCTTTCTAACTAATAGCGGTATTATTTCGTGCGTAAGTACCGAGTGTTATTTTATCTGGTATATCAATTGGTGATTGGACAAATTAAATATTTTTCCCAATTCTGATATAATTAAACTACGTTGATCCTGGTCAGTACTAAAATAAGTGACTATATATATGAGGTATTGTATTTGTCCTCCGCTTATCTTGACATTGTTTCCAGTCCGCCTGGACTTCTCCTTGAAGTAGTGCCGATTCAGAAAAGGTGTTGTTAGAGATTGCGCAACCATTGCCTCACAATTACATGTGTAGTTACCCTTTCAGGAAGTATCCATTGTCTTTCGAAACTGAACGGAGGCATCGATATAATTATCGATTCTGTTTTATCAGGTTGACAAAAATGTTATTGTAGTTTTTACCTTTTAAATTCAGATGAACATATATCGGGTCAAACAAACATTTATTGATTGAAATAAGCACACAGAAAGCTTCCCCAATAAATACATTTGTTTGGTGCTTATGCACCTGTGCCAACACAAAACAAAAATCTGGAGAGTATGGTGGGTGAGGCAGTTTCGTAGCCCAATTCGTTCAACTTCTCCAGCGTCGGTTTAGCAAGGTGATGTCGGGCATTGTCGTGGAGGAGAATTGGGCCCTTTCTCTTGACTAATGCTGGTGGTGGTTGTTGTTGTTGTTGTTGTTGTTGTTGTTGTTGTTGTTGTTGTTGTTGTTGTTGTTGGTCGTCGTCGTCGTCGTCGTCGTCGTCGAAGTTTCTGATCCATTTCATCCATTTTGTATTCAGTACATCTCCACCGTAATGGTTTTGCTTGCATTAAAAAAACTGTAATGAATGAAGCCAGTCACAAGCTATCAAACAGGTACCATAGCAACTTAGTGCAACTCTGGATTCGGGAAGTGTCGTGGAATTTCGTCAGCGTCTAACCACTGAACTGAGCATCGCCGGTTATTGTAAAGAGCCTACTTCCTATTCCAAGTCGCAATCCGATTAAAAAAAAACAGGTCGTTCCTGTTGTGTAAAAGAAAGGGAACATGAGTTTATTTTGGTTGTCGTCAATTCGTGAGGCACCCATTTATCAAGTTGTTTTGACTTCCCAATCTCTTACAAGTGGTTGAAAATCGTCATATACATTGCGTCTTATTCAGGAGTAAGTTCTTGAAGAGCTTCAACTAAAGCTCTTAATTGATCGTTGTTAACATCCGATGGCCGACCACTACGCTCATTATCTTCAAGACCTTCGTCGCCACCACAAAATTGTTTAAACCACTATTGTGGTGTGTGTTCAGTAGGAGTTCAATTGCCAAGCGGTTCGTTAATATCACGAGCTGTTTCAGCAGCTTTTCAGCCTAGCTTGAATTGAAATAAGAAAATCATACAAATCTGCTTTATTCAGTCTTGTATGTAACGTTCTGAAAAGAATATAATTGTTTTAAAACGTTCTTTACAATGATATATAAAGTAAAGGTATTATAAGGAAAACTTATTTAGAAATACATCATTTGAAATCAAAATTTAAAATTTCGAAGAGACTTTCTTCTCAACCTTTTAAATCTTAATTTTTATACAATTACTGATTATGGTTCTTTTAAAATATCTAAATATTTAGCTAGGTAGTTTTTTCCCCGATTACTGTAGAAACCCATATGTGCATATACTTTTCAAACGCAATATTACATTTGTGTGTGGTGATCTGTATATTTTAATTTTATGGTACTTATGCATTTATGTGCTATTTTTTTAAATAGTATTTACAAGTAAAATTCAAGTTTCACAATATCTTATTTTATAAAATTGTTAAGTTGAAGTAGAGAATAATTACAAAACACCCTTTCCTTTTTATGTGTAGAACGGCTTTCAAAATAATAACGTTGTTATTTCAGCACAGTAACATAAGTGCATGAGTAGCAATTGTATTTGTAGTTTAATAAATACTTATCATTTATCTTTAGTATTAACGATGTAAAATTTAGTTTAAAAAAATAAACAAATAAAAAATCGTTGTTAAGAATCAAAAAGTAGACACTCATTTTTCTGATTTTCATACCGATTCTGATACCCTAAAAAACTCTGATTTTTACAATTTCCGATTAATCGTCCTTTTTTTACATGGGGATCACCACTTATCAAGGCCCGTAAGCCACTCGGGGATAAAGGTTAATTTGTGTACAATAATCGATGGGATAATATCGTAGTAATAGTTGGTATTGCAGATTTGATAAAGCGCCTTACTTAAGGGGCCGATTAATCAGGAATTTGTTTATGTTGGACTTGAAGACGTCCAAGTTGTAGTCAGGTGGGAAACAGGCAAACGGAAGAGAATTCCACAGGCATGCACTTCTCAGAAAAAAAGCTATGTTCATGGAATCTACGTTTTGATTTAGGCACAGATATAGAGTGGGGGAAATTACTGACAGTGGTTTTAGCTAGACGGGTGTTTACCATGAAGGATTGGCGAAGGGGGACCAGAGATTGGAGCTCGGACGAGCACTTGCCATGGAAATAACGATAAAACAAAGACAGGCTTGCCACGTCTCTTCTGTGAGAGAGAGGTTGCAGGGAAGAGAAGAGAGCATCCCCCACTAAGCCACGAAGTCTATTTTGTACTTTGTCAAGGCAGGATAGGCTGTTTTTTGAAGCTCCAGCCCAGATGTGGCAGCAGTACTCCATCTTTGGACGTACTTGGCTTTTATAGAGATAGAGAATTGCATCAGTAGTGAGATATATTCTGGAACGGTAGAAGGATCCTACCATTTTCCCAGCGGCCCGGGCAAATACTAAAATGTACATAATTCGTATACATCAATTGTTACAATCGTTTGATTCCCTTCGTTGGCATTCTTCCCCATCCCGAATTAAATAGACTCAAGAGGAACTCCGTGAAGTTAGAAACATCCCTAAATAAAGTGATGCTATTAATCATAATCTTTGTAATTATAATTGACAATACCTAAATGATGATGGGATTGTTGCTGTTCAGCGTCATTCATTCATTTCCTATGAATTAGATGGTTAATGTTGGCATTCACTTTCCCGAGATCTTTGTAGTAAGAATTCTTTCTAGAAAGGCATCGGGTACGTATGCGGAGGAGCGCGTAAAGTTTGTCAACATCTCTAAGTGAAAGTATTCTTGTGAAATTAACTTAATTCGAGCTTTGCGCAGCCAGGTTGTCAGGCCGTGTTGATAACCAGTTAGCCACCGTCATGCCGATGCCGATGATGATGATGATGATGATGATGATGATGATGATGATGATGATGATGATGATGATGATGATGATGATGATGATGATGATGATGATTCTCTACTGGAAGTGTTCCGAGAGTACTTGAACCTTCTTTCAATTTAAATTACAGAGAAGACCATCAATTGTTGACAAGGATAAATTAATGGTCAACGGCTGTTGAAAATGATTCTCAGCGGTTATCGAATTAGGCAAATAATTGGAAAAATCTGAGGAGTCTTTTCATACAGGGTGACCCCCCAAAAAACAAAAAAAACATAGAAAGTATATCTAGAACATATGATGTAGAACGGAGAAAAAGAAAGCCAAAATACCCTAGTTTATGTGATATTTTGAATATAATAAACTAGTTATTGCCAAAGTTTCATTTCATTCAGACAAAATACTAAGAAACGGGGCCTAATTAGAGTTGGGGCCCGTTATTTGGGGGGTCACCCTGTAGTAAATAACGATTATTATAATAATTACGGACATTGTGACTTAAAAGACCAAATGAAGACTTACCTTTAAAAAGTTGATGTTTGTAAGTTTCCAGTTAAATTTGTCGCGGGTAAGTAATTTTTATGATATTAAGAATTCCCATGTTTTATCTAATATTTAAAATGGCCGCCATTTGTTTTATTAAATAAGAAACTTGACACATGCTCCTAGCAGTACAAAGCACCTCGTACCCATGTTAAGAATGACGACCAGTAAAAAAAAACAGGGAATACATTGGATAATGAAGATCTTAATATCATAAGAACTACTTGCAGGCGACAAACTTAACTGTGGTATTCGTTCATAGAAGCCCTGAATATTCCCTAGGAAACAACGTTTTAGTTCTGAGTCTTCATTTCATTCTTTTGAACATATTTATCATAATTATAATCTCAAAGAGTCTCCTCCCTTTCAATGTGAGTGCATCATCATCGACAAAACTGTTTGGTCACATAATCAGTTGGCAGCGAACAATTATAGACTAAAACAGAAACATATATTAGCGCAACTAGAAAAAGGGGAGTAAAAAGTAAACTTTTGGTTTAATTTCGACAGCCTCGTAACTCTCGCTTCCATTATTCTGTAAGGTAGTCCTGGCACACAATCAGGGTTAAGAGGCCAATATGTGTGGTGCTATAAGATCGATAGATCAGAATCAGGGAGATCAGATGTGAAATATCCCCGTTTATCATAGCAATATTTGTTTATTTACATGGATCATATTTGTTTATTTACATGGATCAATATTTGTTTATTTACATGGATCAATATTTGTTTATTTACATGGATCAATATTTGTTTATTTACATGGATCAATATTTGTTTATTTACATGGATCAATATTTGTTTATTTACATGGATCAATATTTGTTTATTTACATGGATCAATATTTGTTTATTTACATGGATCAATATTTGTTTATTTACATGGATCAATATTTGTTTATTTACATGGATCAGTATTTGTTTATTTACATGGATCAATATTTGTTTATTTACATGGATCAATATTTGTTTATTTACATGGATCAGTATTTGTTTATTTACATGGATCAATATTTGTTTATTTACATGGATCATATTTGTTTATTTACATGGATCAATATTTGTTTTTTACATGGATCAATATTTGTTTATTTACATGGATCAATATTTGTTTATTTACATGGATCAATATTTGGTTATTTACATGGATCAATATTTGTTTATTTACATGGATCAATATTTGTTTATTTACATGGATCAATATTTGTTTATTTACATGGATCAATATTTGTTTATTTTCATGGATCAATATTTGTTTATTTACATGGATCAATATTTGTTTATTTACATGGATCAATATTTGTTTATTTACATGGATCAATATTTGTTTATTTACATGGATCATATTTGTTTATTTACATGGATCAATATTTGTTTATTTACATGGATCAATATTTGTTTATTTCAATGGATCATATTTGTTTATTTACATGTATCATATTTGTTTATTTACATGGATCAATATTTGTTTATTTACATGGATCATATTTGCATAAAATACTCTACAGAACTATTTCATTTTTTTTCTGATAATGAAAATGCCTTTAATACTAATCTAAAAAACACCAACACAGAAAGCTTCCGCAATAAATATGTTTGTTTGGTTCTTATGCACTTATGTTACCGTGCTATTTTTTAAATAATATTTTCAAGATAAATTCAAGTTCCACGATATCTTTTTTTATTATTAAATCGCTAGGTGGACGTAAAGAATAGTTACAAAACACCCTCCCCTCTCATGTTAAGAATGGCTCTGAAAATAATAACTTTATTATTTCAGCACGGTAACATAAGTGCATAAAGTACCATTTGTTTCAGCGTTTGACGTAAAATGTGAAGTATTTGGTTTTGAACCGATCATAATCAAATTGATTTTCAACCAATAAGAATCTACTTATTTGAAACAAACTAAATGAAATCTGAAACAAAAGGACAAAACAGTAACATTGATTTCAATGTTCTAAGTAAAATATTTCGTCAGAGTTGAACTAATGAAGCGTGGACATTGGGAAGGCGGACATTGATTAAATATCGGCAATTAAATCGCAATAATTGATATCTGTCATGAACAGATGTGCAAAACCCAATAATTATCAATATTATCGATGTATTGCCACTTCTTCTATCTGCGAATTTTCTCACCAGAAAATCAATTACTTGGCCGAAAGATCTTTTTGACACGTAAGGTTGATAAATTACAGCTTTTCATCTTAAGATTTTTAGAAAATGTTAAACCTCAAATTAAAAGCTCTCCACTTGAAAGAAATAAAACTCATTTTCAAATTAGGGAATGACACAAATTGTATTCAAAATAAATTTACATTTTATAATCTATATATATTGAAGCGAAAATGTTTGTGTGTGTGTTTGTATGTCTTGCAAAAACTTTTGACACGGGCCTCGGATTTTTGCCAGATATATATCATTTTAAAGCTCGAACATTCGCCCGACAAATATCGAAAAATTGGCCAAAAACATTAATTCCTTCACCCTAAAATCATCAGTTTTGTACAGGGAGGGTGTAGCTAAAACCGTCCTCTCATGACAAGTTGACTTCTACGTATGCGTAAATGCCGTCGGAACATGATTTAGTTTAAATATTTAAAAAAAACGACGCACTTTCGTCAACGTCGGCTTAGCTCACTTGATTAGAGGTCGGTGTCATTATTTAAGGGTTGTAAGTTCCAATCGTGGTGTGAGATGTCTTTTTTTTCTTTTTTTTTCGATTTTTTTATTTTAATATTGAAACAGGGTCATTTAAGCCATTTTTCATGTTCTATGTTTTCTTTTTTTTAAAGATTTTTTAAAAAGTTTTAACGTTCGTTTTTCTGGGTTTTTTTTCCATCACATTCGCGTTTTCTTATTTTCTTTTTGTTTTTCCGATTTTAATAAATTTTAACATCGTTCGTTTGCATTACGTTAGTTTTTTTCTGTTTTTTTTTTCGATTTTTAACAATTTTATATATAATATTTAAACAAATAAAAAATATTTAATAATTTAATATTTAAAAATATTTACTTCGCTTATTCTTTTGTTTTGATTACCCCCCCCTGCCCGAGCACGTACACCTCTAAACACCCGGGTAACGCCGGGTACCCCTCGAGCCTACCTGCCTGCCTGCCTACTGCCACTTTTTTTTAACACCACTATTGTTGTTTTGATTTTTTTTCTCTTTTTTTAATCGTCACACCCGGGCAACGCCGGATTGTTTCTTTATATATTTTTTTAAGTTTAAAGATTTATGTAATTTTTTTCTGTTCTGTTTTTTTCTCTCTTTTTTGTTACACCTCGCCCTTGCTCAATATCCTTACTACACCATCTCTACACACCTGGGCAACGCCGGGTACTCCCGCTAGTTATAAAAAGAAATGAAAAATATACAGAGTATTGCAACGTACGGATTAATCGCGTTGATACACATGTTCTCATAAGATCACCGAATTTAAGTGACGTGAGGCCTGCCCATCAACAAATAAGTGATAATTTGGAAATGCTAGTCGAAGACCGAGATACATATGGTGCTAAGGACGTTTTGTTATATTTGATATTCTCTGTAAACTTCGTCTTTCGGAGGAAGCCGGCATAGTTCGCCCATGTATTACATGTTTTTATTCTACTTACACACTAGTAGATATTGGAATATTATTATTTTTTTAAGACAGATTCCATATTTATACGGATCGCTTTCAATGGAATCTCTGTCATCCTCTATTTTAGATTATCATTTTTGAGGCATCCAATAGCAGAAAAAGCTGAATTTAGTATAACTGGTGTTAAAAAACTTCACATGTTTTGAAATGGAAAAGAATGTACATTCTAAAATTGACTCCGTCTGAAAAATATAAATTATTGTGCATTTACATATGTTTACACAATTTGGGTGGATACAAAAACACCCAAATTGAGTTCATAGAACCAACACACCCAAACACAAATACAAATAGAAACCGTAAGAGAAAAATCCTGTGGTACAATCCCCCTTTTAATCTGAAACTTAAAACAAATCTAGGAATGAAATTCTTAAACTTAATTAAAAAGCACTTCCCTATTAATAACATACTACATAAAATTTTCAATAAAAATACAATAAAACTTAGTTATAGCTGTAATGAAAACCTTGGAAAAATAATTAAAAAACATAATAACAAAATATTAAACAAAAATAGCACACCCATTGCTACCGAAAGTTGTAACTGTAGAATTAAATCAAAATGCCCTTTTAAAGGAAATTGTCAAATTACTTCTGTAGTGTACCAAGCAACTATTTCTAATAAGGAAAATCCGAATGAAAAAAAATATTACATATGAATGACAAATAACAATTTTAAAGAAAGATTTACCGGTCACAAGTGCTCTTTTGAAAATAATGAGTACAAAAATAGAACTTCCTTGTCTAAATATTACAATGAACTAGTAGAGCAAGGTTACTCCCCAATAGTAAATTGGAAAATTTTAAAGAAAGTGAAAACCTGTTCATCTTTAAACTCGCCTTGCTACCTATGTCTTTATGAGAAATTATTTATACTTACTTTTAGAGAAAGAGATAAATTATTAAATAAGAAGCACGAAAATTCAATTAATTGCAAACATTATAAAACCCATCTTTTAAGTAATTTAGTTTAGATATAAAATTTAAATAAATTAAAAATTGTCACTGATTTCTATAATTTATTAATATTCTATTAATATACTTTCTCCTCTCCTGATTTCATTCTTTACTTCTCCTATCTTATATACCTGTGTGTCTATGTGTATATGTATGTGTCTATGTATTTATTTTATGACCGTGTGTACTTAGATCTATATATTTCTATATTATTTGGTATACCCTCCCATGTTTATTCAATCCATTTGTATGTTTCTATGTGTGTATGCATCTATCTGTACCCTTGCCAAATTATTTGTATTCTTATGTATTTCTATATATATAATTTATGTAAATTATACATATTTATGTGTGAGTATATATATGTGTGTGTGCGTTGTTGTTTATTAGTATATGATTGTGTGCATATATTTGTGTATTTTTTGTATGTATGTGTATACATAAGATTATATATATATATGTATATATATATATATGTATATATATATATATGTATATATATGCTTATTAGTATGTCGGTTGGTTCTCTGTGAGTATATACATATGTATCTTATTATTTTTAATTTGGGTACTATCTACCTGTGCGTCGCTATTTTTGAGTATTTCGTGGGTTTAATTACTTCTTTTGCCTGAATATATTTATAGGTAAGTGTACTTGTATCTGTGTTATTAGTAATCTGGTATTGAATGTATTATTTTGTGATTTAATATGACTTTATATCTATACTTAAATAGCTTAAACTTCCAACTTAATAGTATAGTTACACTTTTACTTATGTGCATGTATATGTATATATATATGTATATATATATATATATATATGTGTGTGTGTATGTGTGTATATTTGGGTATATATATGTGTGTGTGTATATATATATATTTGTATTGTATTCTTTTTATATACATAAATATTAGTAGTTTTCTATTTATAATTATTGGACCTATTTAATTTATTTAATCCCCTCTTATGGCTAAATATGTTATATTAAAAAGATAATAAATATTAATTTTATTCTGGTTTTATTATTATTATTATTATTATTATCATTACTATTATGTTTATTGTTATTAATAATAATTTTAATATTGTTTTATCATTATTTTCTTCTTTTATTCATATATTTATCTAATAAAAACGCGAAAACTTTAAACTTATATCATTTAGCATAAAGGGCCTAATTAATGGTAAACGTATGTTTGAATTGCGTTGATTTTACTCGTGGACGTATGTAAGAGGATAAATATGCTAGCCGAATACATTCACTGCCTTTTTTGACACGTTCATTTCTGACGCTTGGATTGTATCTTTTGTTTGTATTTGTAATAATATGTTTCATTACTGAATTGTATAATTGTTCATAAATTGGTTGACACGCAGATTTTTTCTTTTTCTTTTTCTTTTTCTATATACTGTCAAATTCTTACTTTCTCTCTTTCTCTATTTAACTAGATCTCATTATTCTTTCCTTTTCCTTCTAGTTCTTATTCTCTTTATTATAACCATTTATTTCTTTTTTCTTTTCTTCTCCATATCATATATATATATATATATATATATATATATATATATATATATATATATGTATATATATATATTTTCTCTCTTCTTTTTCTCTCTATTTTGTTTTCTATATATTTTCTTTCTCTATTTCTGTCTCTATTCCTTTTTTCTCTTCTCAATCACTCTCTCCCCATTGTAATCTTTTAACTTTATTTAAATTGCCTCTCCCTTTTTACTTTTTTATTTAATTAAAGTCCTGTGTTTTAAGTTTTTTAACTCCAACTTCTAAAGAGTTCCTACCTAAAATAAAAATCCATTATTCATTGAAATTTTGAATAGTCAAGTCGCTGCCTGATGATATCTGTTGTTTGATTGAAACAAGTGGCTATTTGTAGCAGCGGGATGTGAGCATGTTTATATAACAATAAACAAGTATATATATATATATATATATATATATATATATATATGTGTGTGTGTGTGTGTGTGTGTGTGTGTGTGTGTGTGTGTGTATATATATAAATATATATATTCGTGACCCAAAAAACGGGCCCCAACTCTAATTAATAAAGTGTACACGGGGGCTGTTTTCTTTGGGCCACCCTGTATATATATATATATATATATATATATATATATATATATATATATATATATATATATATATATATATTATTATTATTATTATTATTATTATTAGCGATGATTTATCCCTGCTTACTTACCCTGACGGGTGTTTCGTATGTAAGTATGTATATATTTGTACAGACTGGGTGGGGCGCCCGGTTTTTTTTCGGTCGTAAAATACGTTTAAATATATTTAATTTGTCCAAATTTCGCGTATATTACTAGCAAAGGGGGGCATCCGGCTTTGGCCGGTCGTAAAATCTTCTTAAATATGATATTTTAATTTATCCAGCTTTCGTATATATTATTATAAAGTCGTGATTTCAAAAGTAAACAAAAAGTATTTGAGTGCCATCAGCTAGAATTGAAACCGAAAGCAAAACTGTAACATTCAAAGCTGGTGACGTTACCACTGTACCAAGGTGACACGCGTATGAACTGAAAATAAACTAAGATGAATGTACAAAATGTATAACGATTTTTTTCAATTTTGATCCCCTTTTGACGCCTTAAAAACTATTTTAACCGGCTAAAGACCCATAAAAGTACAGTCCATAAAAAATCCAATCATTTGAGGTTCCAAGTGCCACTTTGCAACTTTTAGTTTCGGAAAACATAGTTTGAAAATATGGAGACAGCAGACAGACATATAGCCTTTTATATAATAGAGTAGTGAGTCGTGATTTAAAAAGTAGGGGAAAAAAATAATTGGGTGCAATCAGCTAGAATTGAAACCAAAAGAAAAACTGTAGCAGTCAAAGCTGGTGACGTTACCATCGTACCAACGTGACGCATATATGAACTGATTAGAAATAAACTAAAATGAATGTACAAATTGTATAACGATGTTTTTTTTTTAATTTTGACCCATTAAAACTATTTTAACCGGTTAAATACTCATAAAACGGTCCATAAAAAATACGATTATTTGAATCTCCTAGCGCCGCTCTGCGACTTTAATTTCGGAAAAGATAGTTTGAAAATATGGAGAAAGAGCGACAGACATAGTGAGTTTTACAAATTATATATATATATATATATATATATATATATATATATATATATGTATATATATATATATATATATATATATATATATATATATATATATATATATATATATATATACAGGGTGACCCAAAAGAAACATAGAAAGTATATCTAGAACATGTATAAGTTTCATTTCATTCGAACAAAACGCTAAGAAACGGGGCCTAATTTGAGTTGGGGCCCGTGTTTTGGGGCCACCCCTATATATATATATATATATATATATATATATATATATATATATATATATATAGATATATATAGATATATATATATATATTAGTAATTTATAAAAAATATATGGCGATTAAGCTACACTGAATATTCGGCGTTTCATCCACTCTAGGTCTCCTCAGCCTGAGGAGTCCTAGAGTGGATGAAACGCCGAATATTCAGTGTAGCTTAATCGCCATATATATTTTATAAATTACAAACTAGCTCTACCTACGTATTGAGCACTTTGGAAGTAAATACTTAAAGTTTACGCATAAATCTATACTTTCGTATATTAATTTTATGTGAGTAATTTGAGTAGTTATATATATGTGTGTGTGTGTGTGTGTGTGTGTGTGTGTGTGTGTGTGTGTGTGTGTGTACTAGTACACAAATTCCGGTAAGCAGTAGTATTATATGGCAATCTTATAGATTTTAGAAAAAATTGCTTGGTGTGCTATCGTGTTGACACGCCGCATTTCGTTAGATCACCGAGGTTATAACGTGGAGCCTGGCCAGCAGCAGATGGGTGACAATTTAGAAATGCTAAGCACTATATGTCATCTTTCCATGATTGGGATATGCGTAAAGCTGGGGAGGTCTTGTGAATTTGATATTCACTGTAAAATTCCTCCTTCAGAGGAAGTCTGATATGATATGACATGATATATTTTGTGAGCATATAGTAAATGAACAAGAATAGACTCACTGAAATGCTTTCAAAATGTGCATATTTCCCATTTTCATTCATCTGCATAGTGAAGGGAACTTTGAAAATAACTCCCAGCCAGAAGACTACTGTTCCATTATGTCATTAGATGTGTAGCTTTCTAGGTCATACTGAAATACGGCATGAAGGCGTTTTTATGATTGTAGCTATTTTTGCAGGGTGATATCACCGTCTCATTGCATACCGCGACTGATATTATCAAACAGTAAAAGATACCTATTTAGTACTAACCAGGCTCAAAGTTCCTTAACTACAGTGATCAGGTAAGCACTAATGGTCCAACGTAATTGTGCTGTATATTTTTTATAGATAGATAAATGTATCGATTTTATGTAATCGATAAGACTAAGATTATTAAGAACGATTGAATGAGAGTGTAACTTCACGAAATAACAAAGGAAGTATGTATGGTCCCCCGTGAGTGTACAGTGAACGAGGCATAAAAAATGACTAAATTCAGCATTTGCATCACCCTCCCACCCATTCAGCCCCAAAAGTCCCCAGGGGACGTCAAATTTTGGTGAAAATGGACAAACTATTCAGTTTTAGGCCTTAACATATGTAAATTTAAGTTCTGGATCATGCAAAAGAGAGAAATCATTTGCTCCCCTCCCCATTTAGCCCTCAAAGTCCCCAAGGCCTTAACATATTTCAATTTGAGTTTAGCACCATGCAAAACTGCTGAATAGACATACACAGACAATGGTGGAGAAATATAGTAAAAAAAAAACAGGCTTCTTCAGTCTTGGACAGACTAAGGATACCCACGAAGGGTTGCCTGCGCGTGAATTTTTTGTGGCAGGAGTTGCGCAATCGCAACCACACCTCTCCTGAGACGACATTGTTAAATACCAGTAGAAAGTGAAGTACAGGACGATTGGAAACAAATGCCGAGATAAACGAAGAGCACATACAGCGCCTAGAATTCCCAAATGGTCACCCATCTGATACTAACTAGGCTCAACGTTGCTTAACTTCGGTGATCTGACGAGAACCGGTGTGTCAACGCGATTATGCCGTACTGAAAAAAAAATATATAGTAAAATAGAAACATGGTAAAATAGTCCCAAAAAATGGTGTTTTTATTAGCCCTAAAAGAGTTCCTGGGACACACCCAAGTGTTATCGCGACGTATAAACAAACAAAATTAGTTAAAACTTTTCAGAAAGTTTTATTAAAATTCAAGGCATCAATTTTTTTAATAAGCAAAAAGTGTCAATTTTAGCCATTTTAATTTAAATCGATAGGGGAACAGTTAGTCGAGTGTATTTACATCGATAGGGGAACAGTTAGTCGGATGTATTTACATCGATAGGGAAACAGTTAGTCGGATGTATTTACATCGCTAGCGGAACAGTTAAGTGTATTTACATCGATATGGGGAACAGTTAGACAAGTGTATTTACAAGGATAGGGAGACAGTCGAGTGTATTAAATCGATCGGAGAACAGTTAGTTAAATGTATTTACATCGATAGGGGCATAGTTAGTCCAGTGTATTTACCGCGATAGGAGAACAATTAGTTGAGTGTATGTACATCGATAGAGGAATAGTTAAGTGAGTGCATTTCCATCGATAGGAGAACAGTTAGTGTAGTGTATTTACATCGATAGCTGAATAGTTTGTCGAGTGTATTTCGATCGATAAGGGAACAGTTAATTGAGTGTATTTACATCGATAGGGCATAGTTGGTTGAGTGTATTTACATCCATAAGGGAAGAGATAGTCGAGTGTATTTACATCGATAGGGAAATAGTTGAGTGTATTTACATCGATATGGGAACAGCCAGGTGTATTTACATCAATAGGGGAATAGTTAGTTGATTGTTTTTACATAGATAGGGGAACAGTTATCGAGTGTATTTACATCGATAGGGGAGGAGTTAGTGGAGTGTATTTATATCGGTAGAGGGACAGTTAATCGAGTGTATTTATATCGATAGGGGAGCAATTAGTTGAGTGTATTTACATCGATAGGGGAACAGTTAGTTGAGTGTATTTACGTCGAGAGGGGAACAGTTAATCGAGTGTATTTACACCGATAAGGGGACAGTTAGTCGAATATATCTACATCGATAGGGAACAATTAGTAGAGTGTAGTTACATCGATAGGGGTATAGTTAGTCTAGTGTATTTACATCGATCGGGGAACAGTAAGTTGGGTGTATTTATATCGATAGAGGAACAGTTAGTTGTGTATTTACATCGATAGGGGAACAGTTAGTCGAGTGTATTATATTTCGATAAAAGAGCAGTTGACTGCATTTACATCGAGAGGCGAAAAATAAGTCAAGTATATTTATATCGATAGTGGAACTTTCAGTCGAGTGTATTTACATTGATATGAAAACAGTTAGTCAGGTGTATTTCCAGCGATAAGGGAACAGTTAGTCGAGTGTATTTTCATCGATTTGGGAAACAGTTAGTCGAGTGTATTTCCAACGATTTGGGGAGCAGTTAGTCGAGTGTATTTAGATCTGTACGGGAACAGTTAGTCCAGTGTATTTACATCGATCGGTGATCAGTTAGTTCAGTGTATTTACATCGCTAGGGGAAGAGTTATTTGAGTGTACTTACATCGGTAGGGGAACAGTTAATCGAGTGTATTTTCATCGATAGAGGAACAGTGAGTTGAGTGTATTTACATCAAATACGGAACGGTTAGTCAAGTGTATTTACATCGATCGGGAAGAATTATTTGAGTGTACTTACATCGGTCGGGGAAGAGTTAGTTGCGTGTATTTACATCGATCGGGGAACAGTTAGTCGAGTGTATTCAAATCGATAGAGGAACAGTTAGTTGAGTGTATTTACATCGATAGAGGAACAGTTAGTTGAGTGTATTTACATCGATAGGGAAACAAGTTTGACAAGTTCGTCGGGACACATTCTATTAAGATGCGTGTAAAATCAGCACAGGAGTTTGAGGTTGCGTACGAGATCTATTTGACATTTTTTTTGTGAATCCTGGCTACGGGGGAAAACAACTGGTAAATTAGTTATACTAAACAAAATATTGCATTGTAGATATACACGATACTGTTAGGTGTGAATAATTCTCTAGCACTATAGAAGAAATTTACTTTCAATATATTCAATGTATTTGTTCATGTTGCTTGTGAATGTTAAGCTGATTGGTAGTTGAGAAGGTTTTCTGTAATTATCACAGGAAAAGGCATAATTTAAGTAGCATTATATATTACTATCTATGTATGTTTCCATTTCGCTACAGGTTTAAACCTTTGTCTAGAATATGTGTGCGATACTATCGATGTTGCCTACATAAAGTGTTTGAAAATAAAAGAGCAATGGGTTTATAAGCAGAACAATGAATATAAAGTTGTTTACAAATTTACACAAAAAAAAGCTGATACGAGATTTTTTAAGAAAGGCATGGTAGTAACTTTAGGACAACAGAAAGAACAATAGCATTTTATATAGATTTAGCTTAAGAAGTCTTATGTTAGCCACAGTTGACGACAGTCCAGTTGGGAATAGTTTCCAGTTTAACACGGTCGGGAACAGGTTCGTGTTTGACACAATTTAAGGAAATTCGTAGCTCAAGAAAGATGGTAAAATGAATTGATAAACCGACTAAGGAACACGGCCTCGACAATAAATGTAGATGTGGAACTGAGCGTGTATAGGGTCGATGGTGTCACACACACAGTGCAACTGATATTTGCAGAATGTGTCGGACTTTGTGTTTTGTTTTATATCATTTCTTAATAGTTGTGAACACGTGAGTGTCGATTATGACAGCCGCTAATGTGAGAGACGATGACACGGCAGAACGTAAAGAGAAGATAAGGGAGAAAATATTATGGAAATAGCGTTCGGGTCTGTAGGAGTTTCAACTTCCAGGCTAACTCGATTGTCGCCGCTTACCGAAGAGCGACCTAGCTACGTCAATTCCTGTTTCTCATATTTCTCTCTCTTTCGCGCTGGACCCTCAAGCAGTCAACATGTAATCAAGAGTCGCTCCCGTTATTAGCATCGGCCACCAACAGCAGTCCTGACTAACTCGTCAGCCTATCATCAATCGCAAGTACCGAACTCTTATTTCTCAACGAACCCTTATTTTTTCTATCTCTTCCTTAATATTTCTCATGTATATTTATGTAAATAAATTGCATTCCTTAGCTGATTTATACCGGTATGTTTTCGTCATCATTATGCGACCTTTTGCTTTTTCAATCCTTCTACAATCCAATACATTCACCATACCCATTGAGGACGGGATCGTCTATCACACAAGCAGACCATCCTTTCCCCTCAACAAGTTGTTACCCCGACGTGATTTTTTTCAAGAATGGTGACTTAACGATTATTTCTCATAAAAGCTTAACAATCTACGTTCCAAAAACATTTGTAAACGTTCTCACTGTTGCAAATGAAACATAATTAGCGAAATATACACAAAAAAGACAGAAAAAACAACAAAAATGCATTTAAAAAAAAGGAGAAAAACACTTTTTCGTCGCATTTTCAACTTTACGTCCAACACACGTGCGTCAATTATCCACTGTCCGCCATTTTTATTTTATAACTAAAATGTAAACAAATCGCCCTCGAAAAAAAGAAATTTTTTTAGCCCAAATAATTATAATAAAAAAAGAGCAAGAAGTTTTATCTATATTATCGCACATAGAAAAAATATAGGCATTTTATTCTTATTACATTTTCATTACGAAGCGTATCTTTGAACAACGATGTCCGTTAAAAACATCGACGATACTAACGGACTACTATCTTCACGAACGACAGGAAAATAATTTTCATTACATCTTCAATTCTTTTCCGTCATTTAACTCAAACCGTCATAATCGAAGCAAAATTCGCGATCCTGAATGGTCAATTTTTTCTGTTGCCTTCCTTCTTAATAAACCAATTTGTTCAACTAAACTATTTTCCGACGACGAGTTCTTGTTTGCCTCAGTCCGGAAACACTTCGCATGAAGAGACATGATTGCGCCCATGTGACGAGTACCTGCAACGAATGAATGTCACACTGCAGCACAGACGTAACTCCAGCGACATGCGTCCACTGCTACAACGAACGAAAATACCTTCTTTATTTGGACGAGAATAAAGAATCCTGACAACTTCAATAGCAATTATATATACATTTTTCTGTGGATGAGGATGTCTAACAAACATTCCATCACACACACGTTTTATATATGGATTTTGCTGTGGACGACGCCTAAAATGAAGCCTAAAACATTCCGTCACACATGCGTTTTAGCTATGTATCACAACTTTAAACTTTCTTCATTATATCTAAATATTTTTATTGCCGTCCGAATATAAAAAAATATTTCAGCTTTCAATTTCATCATGGAGAACGTGCGGCAACAAGCCCACTGAAAAACTCAAATAGCAAACCTCACGCTATTTCAACTCCAGTTTCCAACAATTATGGAAAGGAAAGAACGACAACAAGCCTCTTCAGCAACATGTTACGGCGCATCAAGCGTCTTTGGCAACGTGTCACGGCGCAACAAACCTCTCCACGGCATATCAACCCTTTCTAACTACACCTTACAGGATGTCAACCCTTTTTAGCAACAGACGCGGCAACCAACGCACCAAAATATTCACTAAACACTGTAAACTTCTGGATCTAACAACGACTAACCTCATCTCACTTCATTGAAGCTCCCCAGCCAACATGAGTAAGCTGCATCACGCACACTAAGACACTCATTCCTGGACCTCCAGACCGTACCGACCCACTGATTACGTCGATCACCTGAACAACGTTGACACAGCTCTCTATGGACGGACCAATTTCCTCGCAGACCCACTTGTAGCCGTAAGCG
>NC_136505.1:40491237-40618737 GCF_053919585.1 Euprymna scolopes | reverse complement strand
TTGATATTTTACTAATCTGCAATAAAACGATTGATACAGTTTATATATATATATATATATATATATATATATATTTGTATATATATATATATATATATTTATATATATAATTAAAATATTCAACATATTGAGTATATCATATGGAAAGAATGTGCATAAAAGTAAATGTGTTATTTTGGTTACTGTAATCATTCAAACAACAATTATGGTCTAACGAAATAGGATGGACAGAAAATCATGAAGAACGCTTCACTCTTGTACTTTTGATAGACTTATACTCCATTATTAAACTTTATTTTCAATTATTTTACAAATAAATAATTTAAAGTGTAGTATTTGTACGACATTTTTGTTTGTTCTCGGTCAACGAATAAGAAATCTAATGTGATTTTCTGTCCCAAATCCAGAGTCCATCGTTTAGGAAACGCACATTTCCGTTCGGGTTCCAAACTATTATATCTCTGTCTTTCTAGTGAACTACTAAATGGGAACGCATGTAATTACATACTTGGTAAGCCGCACCATTTTCTACACAAGATCAGGTGATAAAATAGTATCTGGTACTGATTTACTGTGCATCTTTTATTTTTATAAATATGCAAAGAAAGACGCTTTTAACCTGTTCCTAATCAAAATAATAAACGAATTTTAGTCTAGGAAATAACAAATAACTTTTGTTTCTATTAATTCTCGCATTTTTAGATTCAATAAAGTCTATTTTTAATATAAACTCGATCGTGTTCCTTTCTTTTCCTTTTATAAATGCAGTGTTTTAAAGTGTTTTTGTTTGTTTTATATAAAAGGTTCAAGTTTTATTAAAAAGGTTCTGATTTTTCGACATACGTCGTGAATTACAAAGTATATGTCACCACATGATCGCAATGACGTTCTCTGTACGAAATTAACGGTAATCTACTAGAATCACAGATCCTTTGAACCGGAAGTAAAATTCATATATCAGTAGATCTACCCTTGCGATCCACTGCTACAGTCTTGCCTCTTTATGAGATGTTGTTAATTGCTTGACTGAAAAAGTTGGACCATTGATTTCATTCTATGTAGGATACGATGTTTATCATGCTTTTTAACCACTACCCGGCTGGCAACTGCCCATCTCACTTCTACAGGGTCAATTCTAGCGAGAAGACGCAGTTTATTTAGGCTGGTAACTTCAGGCAATCAATGATCAAGCAGCAGGTGTTGTTAAACGCAAAATCTTATTTATTGAGCTGAGCTGATTTCTTGCAAACAGGACATGCCTATCACAGTGACTGAGCAAGTACATCCTTGTGTCTGTGATGTAATTCCCCACTTTTAGCCAATCAGTTTTCGTGGGATGTTGTTCCGGTAGCTGACTTTTTTTTAATAATATGATTAGTGAACGAGAGGATGCGATTTCGGGTTTCGCCAAGATAGACAAAGAGTCAGCGGTTTATTTTTTTCTTTTTTATTATTATTTATATAATCTCTTCATACTTCTTTAGCCATCTGTAAACATTGACGTTTTATAAATATTTATTTGTTTTAATGCTTTCATTGTTTTTTTTACATAGGCATCACCACTTGCCAAGGCCAAGAAGCCACATGAGGATAAGGGTTAAAAAGTCTGTCGAATGAGGGTTAGGGTCTAATTAATTTCCTTGCACAATGGGTTGGGTATGTAACTTTTTAGAACACTATATTAATATTGCAAATTAAAGTATTCCATCCGGTCAGCGCGTCCGTAGCCGATATTGAACTCACTACACGAGTTTGTAGTGTAATTCGAATCTTGTCAGTAGCTGCATACTTGATGCTTCGCCAGGCCTATCAAGGGTATATTTATCGTGATGCCATCACTAGACGGGGTGCCTACCACGGCTTAAGAGAGTCCGATTTACCGTCGAGAAGATAGACCGCGCCAGTTTCTCAAGCTGATATTTTACCTCGCGGTACCTCGCCTTCCCAAATGGTCACCCATCTGTCACTGGCCAGTCTCAACGTTGCTTAACTTCAGTGATCTAGCGAGAACCGGTGTGTCAACGTCATTGTGCCGTATTACAAAGTGTTACTGTATAGTATTATTAAGAAATATATTATACTCTTACAAACATAAATTATTTTTCTGTATTTGCTCTTACGAACTATGATAAATGTATAATATAAATATTTTATTTTTATATTTCAAACCGTCCTCATAGCGAAATAAAAACGAAAGACGTTGGAAAAACTGGAAATTTGTTTTTGGAGTTGCGTTAATTCTTTGCAACAATGTTTGAAAGAGGTCAAGTGTATTATTTTTACCGTTTGTGAAAGAAGAATATTGTACTTTTGTCTTTTTAAAAATTTGTAACGCATCAGCAGCCCAAAAAACAAAATTTCCAGTTTTTTTTTATTGCATCTCTCTTTTTTGTGATCAAGAGCGAAGGACCGCTTGAAATATAAGAATAAAATATTAAATATAACAATATTGTTTTTATGCTTCATAAAACTCTCATAAGCTTGAAATTATTATTCTAGAAACATACTTGAATATCTTAACACATACACACTCACACACACACACACACATATATATATATATATATATATATATATATATATATATATATATATATATATATACACGCGTGTCCGTAGATTACTGTTTTAAAAATAATAAATAAATAAATAATACGTCCAAATAAAATTGGGCGACTTTCTAAGAACAACACCGGTTCTCCGAGACGGAGACATAAACATTACTATCGTTTAAAAAATCAAAACAAAAACCACTTAAAGAGATGAACGATAAAAACGAAGCAGTAACTTGTCTATGGAAACATAGAGCAGTGGATTAGGGCGCTAGACTGAAATGCATAAGGTTCAAGGTTCGAATCCTACCAACAGTAAAACTACGCTGAAGAAGGAGTAGGGCTCCGAAACACGCGTGTCCGTAGATTACTGTTTTTAAAAATAATAAATAAATAATACGTCCAAATAAAATTGGGCGACTTTCTAAGAAAAACACCGGTACTCCGAGGCGGAGACATAAACATTACTATCGTTTAAAAGATCAAAACAGAAACCACTATATACACACACACACACACACATATATATATATATATATATATATATATATATATATGAGACATTCTAAAAGTAATACTTCTTATTTTTATCCCGCCTGAATTGATCAGAAAGGGTTGCAAATTGCTTTGTTATGACGATTGTACTTATCTCTTTATGAACTGAAAATTTCACCTCCATATTGACGTTGTGAGACAGTGTGTGAAAAATACTGTTATAGACTGCTTCAGAAGCAGATATGCGTTATTGAATTACCGGAAAAAGTGTATTCATAACATTGTGTAGCGGGGTACATATTGAGACAACATCAGATAACAGAGGCTCAGAACAGCTGATAGCGACGATGAAATAATACTGAGGGATAGACATTTATTCAGTTCTATTTAACACAGAGGGGAAATACTTTTTTATGATGGCGGAGGGGACAGACAGTTTACTCTTGGAGGGTGTTACACAAGAGTTCATTACAGATGAAAGATAAACCCCCATTTTTTTTCCAAATATATGATGATTCTCTATTCTACCAGCTGGTTGATTGATTAATCAGGAATTAAAGCTCTTATTATTACATGGTCCTTCCTTTCGCCTCCAAGGCGCATCATCTCCCATTTTGACCATCTCAACTCTCTCTGAGTTTCTTCTTTGGCTCTCTGGCTCTATCTCTCTAACTTCGAACCCTGTCTCAATATATTAGGGATTCTCTTTCTTTATGACGTCAAGGCGTGCTTCGACACGTGAAATTCATTCACGTGGATTTCATCTATGTATGTCCAAACACGCTTTTCGCAAACAAATAATTTCCTAAATTGAATTGTTTCATTTATAACCTATTTATTTTCATCATTATTTCTAAACTGCATTGTTCATATCTAACTCTGACTTAAATAATATTTAGTTATTTCCAAGAACAATCACAATCGTCTTACATTTTTAGGATTTCAATATGTATTCTTTTTAAATTTTTCATACTGAGTTCGATTCTAATGTTTTCCAAATATCATTTTCAAATTATCTGGTTTGCTTTTTTAATTACTGGGGTCTGTCCCTTTTCATGTATCAATAACGGCGATGATTATATAGAAAAATAACTTCTGGAGCACAAAACGTAACTTGTTAAAAGAGTACCACTCCCGTTTTTGTAGTTCCTCAGCTCGTTGAGTTACAGAAAGAGGAGGCTTTACTTTTGCGACGAACTTCGTATGACAATGCACGCTACGGACACCCATTCACGACCCTCGTTCATTGGCGGCAAACGTGCATTGAGAATAGCATCGACTATGTAGAACAATAAATTCTGGAGCACAAAAGATTGCTCGTTTTAATGGTACTACTTCCGTCTTCGTATCTCTGCAACATTTTGAGTTAAATATGTGTGTTTTATCTTTCGAACGAGCCTTGTATATTTACGTGTCTAGCTCTGCAATAATGAGAAATTTAAGATAGCCGTCAAAAACTTTATTCAATCAGATTTTTTTTTTTATTACATTTTCACTCCAAACAAGGCAAATTGCCACTTTGGTGTAGGGGGCTACTATCATGGGAAACAACTACTGGGGTACTATGTAGGGATTTGGGCAGCAAGGTGTCGGTTCACGTTACACTTGAACTTCTGCACGTCAGTACTGTTGGGGAAGCAGGGACCTGGAATGGAATTCCAGAGTCTTGCGGTTCTGGGGAAGAAACTATTGGAGTAAAAAGATCTTTTACATCTAGGGATCTCTACAGTGTGGGGGTGGGATCTAGTAGCCTGTCGGGTTTGTCGAGGGTGCTCGCGTCGTGGGGGCACAAGTGATTGCAGTTCGTCAGAGCATTCACCACTAAAATACTTGTAGAAAAGGCAGAGGGATGCAACATTTCGTCGATGGGACAGAGGCTGAAGCTTAGATGCCAGTTCAGGGCCTATCAGGTTTGCGACTCTCTTTTGAACCTTGTCAAGGAGCGAGAGACACGTAGCAGATGCACCAGCCCAGATGTGGCAGCAATACTCCATACATGGGCGAATGGTGGCCTTATAGAGGTACAGGATACTTTCGGGTGTTAGTAGTTTTCTAGCACGGTAGAGAGAGCCTACCTTTCTTGCAGCGGCCCTGGCAATGCCTTCAATGTAATTGTTCCAACTCATGTTTCCTGTGAACGTTAGGCCAAGGAGTTTAAAAGATGGACTCTCAGATAAAGAGTCGTTGGCCATTGCTATGGGTGTTAGAGAGGGTTTCTTGTAATTATTGAATGAAACTAGTTTAGTCTTGGCAGCATTGAACGCGACCAACCACTTTTGTCCCCATTCCACTACAGATTGGAGGTCTTCCTCTAGTGTTTCTGCCATTTCTTTAGAAATGTGTTCATTCGTCTTCCTGTCGTGTCTGCCATAGAGTGTAGTGTCATCAGCATATATACCCATCTCAGAGGCAATGTTGTCGGGGAGGTCATTTATGAATATCAGGAACAATAGAGGTCCAAGGATAGAACCCTGGGGCACCCCCGCATTTATATCATATTGTTTAGATGTGCGACCGTCGAGGACTACCTGGATTTTTCTCTTATCTAAGAAGGATTTAATTATGTTAAGTATTCTACCAGTGATACCGTATGATCTGATTTTACTGAGGAGACCCTCATGCCATACCCTGTCAAAAGCCTTAGATATATCTAGAGCTACCGCTCTGCCTTCCCCCGCTTTGTCCAGTGAATGGTATATACGTTCAGAGATCACAGTGAGGATGTCTGCTGTGGAACGGGCTTGTCTAAATCCATATTGTTTGTCAGTCAGTAGTTTAGCATCTGTAAGATGATGGACTAGAGCATGGTTAATTATGGTCTCAAATATTTTGGCAAAAAGTGGGAGGAGGCTAATGGGGCGATAATTTAATGGGTCAGTCCTTTCGCCAGAATTCTTGAATACTGGTACAACAGAAGCAGTTTTCCAACAGCCCGGAAAGCAAGCTTCATTAAGACATTTGTTGTAGAGTTTGGAGAGAACTGGAGCTACTTCGGCTGAGCACTTTTTTAATAGCACAGCTGGGATAAGATCGGGTCCACATGCTTTTGAGGTGTCAGGGGGTCTTTTCTACTGACTGGATTTTATCAAGTACTTTATCCACCACGCCATGGGTCCTTGAGGATAGTTTTAGTATGAATTTTAAGATTCTTAAATCTATTTTTTTTTCAATCTTACTACGCGTCATTATAATAACAAATAGAAAGTTTGTACATCTGGTGGATAACGTACTTAGTAAGATTCAGTTGTAAAGTTACGCTTTGCTAGAGGTTGCAGGTTCAATCCTCACTCCAGGCTACATTTAAAACTATAATTACGAATTGCTGAGGACTTCTAACTAGTCATGGGTGAAGGAAGGCGAACACGCTACTCTCGTGGATTAAATAAACGTTTTTGTTCGAAACTTCGTGCAAATTCTTGAATTCGTTAATGTACACCTTAAGAAGGCCGGGGATTACATCGACCGAAATGTTGAGAAAATAACACTCAAGATAGAAAGCGGTAGTACTAAGTATAAGAACATCATGAATAATCAATGATCATCTTAAAAAAAAATCAGAAACGTAAGAAAGAGGAGTTTTACTTCAATAATTACTCAAATTATAACCTGCTGGTAATTTTATCAGTATATTTATCTATCTATATATGTTAAGAAAATAAAATCTAGTCACGAACAATAAAAAAAATAAAACTTAGTTAATAATTTATTTATATATCTATAAAAGTGAGCATGTGTGTTAAGACTCGAGTATTTTTTTCTTACAAGTGAACTGTATAGGAAAAAAAAGCTGATACTCGCATGGACATGCCTCAGGTTCTTTTCCGTTTTTTTGTTATTTTTTTTTTTTTTAATTTACTGGAAGATATACTCTGGCCACGCCAGATACATCTGCTAGTGAATAAATAAATTGTAAGACGAAAATACAGGGTGTCTCCAAAAAATGTACTCACACTTTAACCATGCTAACATGCTGTCTTTTTTGTGTTGCAGGTGTGAGGTGGGAACCTCAGCATGGCAGGAAATCAACTTAGCTTGGAAGAGAGGAAGTTTGTCCTGAAATGTTATTGGAAGACAGAAAACGCCATTGAAGTGCAAAAACGATTCAGAAGGGAATTCCCAAGACCGGCACCAACGCGCCGAACCATTACTCGCATCGAAGAGAAATTTGAAGCAGATAGAATCGTCCAGAACGTCAACAAGAAATGTTCTAGACGACCTCGGACATCCAGGAGCCCTGAAAAAGAAGAGCTGGTGCAGGAAACACTATTTTGATCACCATAGAAATCACTTGGACAAATTGCTCGGGAAACCCACATCTCAAAAAGATAGCGTCCATCGCATCATGAAGCGTCTGCACTGGAAATTTTACATTCCAACACTAATTCATGCTCTCAACGAAGACGGTCCTGAGAGTCGAATTCTGTGAATGTTACCTGGCAAAATGTGCCGAAGATGCAGGGTTTCCCCACAAAATTGTGTGGAGCGATGAGGCAACCTTTAAATTAAATGGCACTATTAATCGCCATAATTGTACGTACTGGGGTCCTATAAATCCTCATGTAACACTTGAAGACCATGTACATTTGCCAGGAGTAACAGTGTGATGTGGGATATCCGCACTGGGCATCATAGGGACATTTTTTTTATTAACGAAAGTGTACCTGGTGAGAGATACCTTAACTTGCTTCAGGAGTTTGTTGGTCCACAAATTTCGATCATGATTCTTTAATCACATTTATCTTCTATATTCGAAGCTATTCCATTTAACTGTATGTTCATAAATAAAGGATTTCTCGTCATTCGAAGTGTGAGTACATTTTTGAGACATCCTGTATTTAACAAATGTCGCACTAACACGAACTTATTAGTATTAGTAAATGTATTAGTAGCAATATCAGGATGAATTCACGTAAAATAAATGGCATGTGGTTGAAACACGTTGTAAAATTTAACAAAACTGGTGAGAGAAGATCGTCAAAAACTTGACTAATATTTTTTTTTTGTCAAGTTTAGAATGGGTCATCCTACTGGATGCAAGACATTCCTCTGCTATCTTATACATTCCAACCGAGAGATCTTTTTAAAGATTCTTACTGTTTCGTTTATAGACAATTGTTTGAATCTCACTTGATTCGTCGGATATATTTTTTATATAAGTTTTGTAATTATTTGACATAAAATATTAACTCAGATTTGTCGATAACGGTTAATGAGTGTCAGATGATTGGGAAGACAACGCCGTAATAACCGCCAGTTGTGGAAATTGGGTACAATTCGTTTATTTAAGATGGCGGCAATCAGGAACTTGTTTACATTGGACTTGAAAATGACCCCGTTGTAGTCAGTTGGAAAGTAGACCAGCTGTATATATTTCCACAGTCGGTATGTTCTAGGAAAGAAACCTTGTTCATAGAATGTGGGTTTAGTTAAAAGGAAATTGCTGACAATGGTTGTAGATAGGCGAGTGTTTGTTGTTCATTTGTTTACACATCAGAAATTACTGACAAGTTTCTACAATGCTCCAGCATACTCCCATCCGAACATGTGTGTATAAACTAATGTAGAATAAATTTATTAAAATGCAGTAATTTCGTTTCTTTGAGAGATCGACTTACGTATCTATTTTTATAAGTGCAATACATCAATGTGGTTTCTATGGCGGTTTGCTCGTATAAAAAAATGGTGCGTTTGCTGATTTATGTCACGTGGGGGTGGAAATGGAGTGAGTAAAAGGGTAAAATAAGAAAGAAAACCCCCAAGAAAAGGGAAAGCAAGTGATAATAATGCGTTTGAATGTCTGCCAAACCCCTCTCTCTCTCTCTCTACTCCTCTCCGCGCGTTCGGCCATTCGATTTTTCGATCCAAATCTGGCCCGCGGTAAAATTAGCCGGCGTTGGACTTTTTTTTTTTTTTTCATCAATATTAACGCAAAAGGCGGTAATCATTCGATCGCGATTACACAACCAGAGAGAGGGGGAGGGGTAAACATACAATGGTTTAGAAGAGAGTAGTTACAGAGGGAATACATTAATAGATATACAGAACTAAATAGAAAGTATATATATATATATATATATATATATATATATATATATATATATATATAACTTCTCAACCACTGATAGCCATGGCTAATGATAAATTACCTGAAAATATTTCGTTCAAACTCCTCGATTTAATATTCCCAGGAAATATGAATTGGAACAGGGCATTGTAAATATGAATTGGAACAAGGGCATTGTAAATGTTGCTGCAAAGAATTTGGACTATCCCTACTAGAAAGTCACACATGACTCAGAGTATCTTTTACCTCTATAAAGCCACCATTCGCCCATGTATGGAGTATTGTTGCCATATTTGGACTTGGGCATCTGCTACTAATCTGTCACTCTCAGACAGGGCCTAAAAGAGGGTCGTCAACTATAATAGGTCTCGCACTGTCAGCTAGTTTGCAACCTATATCTCATCGACGAAATTTTGCACCTCTCTACCGATTTTACAGGTACTTTAATAGCAAGTGTTCCGACGAACTTTAAGCTTGTACCCCCACGGCATAAATACCTCCAATAAACCCAAGCAGCTAAATTCCACTCTTACACAGTAGAGATCCTTATTGCCGGAAAGCCTTCTACTCTAATAGTTCCTCCATCTGCTAGACTTTGGAATTCTCTTTTGGGTCCCTGCTTTCCTGACTGTACTGACATGCAGAAGTCCAAGTGTAATGTAAACAAACAAATTGCTACTCAACTCCCTACATAGAATCCCTTCAAATTTTATGCCATATAGTAGCCCTCTTCATCAAAGTGGAATTGTGCCTTGTTTAGAGTGAAAATGTAATTATATATATATATATATATATATATATATATATATATATATGATATGATTTTCAGAATATGAGAGATTATATATAATAAATTCTACAACTTTCGAATCCTGAGTTCGAGCGTGTCTAACTGATGATCCCAAATGAGGGCGAAACTCTAGTCTTAGACTTCCGGTTCGTAAACTGTCATGGCTTTTGTGGGCTGCGACGTTGTTTGGCTGTGCAAATTTATCATATA
Organism: Euprymna scolopes; assembly: GCF_053919585.1. Taxonomy (NCBI): domain Eukaryota; kingdom Metazoa; phylum Mollusca; class Cephalopoda; order Sepiida; family Sepiolidae; genus Euprymna; species Euprymna scolopes. The sequence continues at coordinate 40,608,626 of NC_136505.1, read as the reverse complement.
TATATATATATATATATATATATATATATATATATATATTCACATACAGTACTGTTTCGCTGTTTCACAGTTCATCGGTGCTGCTAGACGTACAACTGCCTCAAGTCAGGATCGAAACCCGACCGCCACAATGACAGTCAAGGCTTCTCACTATTACGCTATACGGCTGATGCTGTGTGGGTAATGAATTAACGATATTTTGACATCGTCCAAATGCCTCGATTTGTTTACACAAAGAGCGTCGCTTAATACGTTAATGGCAGTTTGTATATCACTTCCCAATATGCTCAACCTAAGATAGGGAGCATTATTGTCATCAACATACGGTACTGTTTCGCTGTACGGCTAGACAGGCAACTGCCTCAAGCCAGGGTCGAAACCCGACCACCCAAATGACAAATAAACATTTTAGCTACCCGTCTGTTTCTTTGTTTTTCCTTTCTTCCTTTTGCCCCTTCGCTCTTTCAACATTGCCCACGGCTTTTTAAACTTCCACACGTTTCTTCACCAGATATGCAAAAACTACCATTTATATATATATATATATATATATATATATATATATATATATATATATATATATATATATATGATTTAATATGGCGGACACGCCATATTAAATCATATATATTTTGCTTTGTTTAAAACTTATTATATTTACTAATAATTTGTTCATACGATCGTGTCCGCCATATTAAATCATACATTTTTCTTGTTTATGTGGAAATAAATACGCGAATAAGCAGGTTTATTCCGTGATTCGAATTTAAACACAAAACTGTCATCACGATGAGAATTGAATTTAATTCCTCGCCATTCGACTCATATTAAAGAAGTTTCGATAAACGGAGGCTACTTCATAAAACCACTAAAACTTAACCCTTACATTGTGACAATTTCTAGATTCAAAATCGTGTAATAGATTTTGAATCATAAATGAAACAACGATTCTACATGCAAGGTATCGTTATATCTTGATTTTAATCTTTGCAAAAATACATAAAATTGGTGGCTACCTGTGAAGTTTACGGAAATGATTTTATCCAGTCCTTAAACAGTTATTTGTTTCGAATATATATATATATATATATATATATATAGAGAGAGAGAGAGAGAGAGAGAGCGAGAGAGATTTAAGCGAGTGTTGTTAAGAACAACAAACACCTTTTTTACAAAATTCAAGAACATCTACTAAAACACCACGAACACATTAAAGAGACAAGTCAACAAACTCATCACTGCCAATAATGCTTAGATCAGAAATTGCCGACTTCCCAAAACTATAAACTTGGATATTTATTGTGGTTAAAAGTAAAGAACCTTACCTCATGCATCGTGCGGCACGTGTTAGGAAAGAAAAAAAAAGAAAAGAAAAATGGCCGCCCCCTGGTATTTATGGACTGAAAATCACGTGATGTGACGAGAGGTGGGAGAGGGTATGCAAATGACATGTGGCTGTGTCTCTCTATAAAAGAGTCGTCTTCTTTATTTTGGGCTTTAGTGTGGAAAGTGCAGAGAGAAGAGAACAGTTTGGTTTGAGTTTGAGAATTTTGATCAGAGGTTGAGTTGAAATTTAACGTCAAGCTATTTCGGCGCAGTGACAAAAATGGGTGATCGAGTAAGATTGAGTAGCGATATCCTGAGGCCATTTACTGGGTATGGTGACGTGGTTGCGTGGCTTAACAAGCTGAAGTTGGTGGCAACGCTGCAGAAGATCGAGGATATAGCCACGTTAATACCAATGTTTTTGCGAGGAAGTGCTCTAGCGGTCTATCTAGAAATGGGAGAGACGGATCAGGCCATTGCTGAGAGCATTGAAAACCGGTTAAAGACCGCATTTTCCGAGAGCGCGTTTGAGGCTCACAACAAGCTCAAAAGAGTCACCTGGACTGAGGAGTCTGTGGACGTGTACGTGGCAGAGATAAGGCGACTAGCAGTATTGGCTGGATATGGGGGACGCAGCCTTGAGAAGACTGTAAAACTGGCGCTTGTAACTGGTTTCCCTGATCGCATCTCCATGGAACTGCAACGACTTACTGATATTGAAACCATGGAGGTGGAGGAGATTCTAAGGCATGCTAGAGTTTTGGCGAAACAGTCCAGTGAGCTGGCGGCGGTCGTGGCTGCTGTGGCAAGCAGAAAGGAGCGACCAGTGATGAAGCAAGGCCGTGGATTTACCGGTAAATGCTTTCGATGTCAAGGACCACATCTGATGAGAGACTGTAGGGAGTCACGGCCAGACATTATCTGCTTTCGGTGTAGCCAAGTAGGGCACATTAGCAGAAATTGCCCTTCGCTTCCGGGAAACGAGTAAAGGGGTGCTATTGCGCCAGTAGTCACCCCTTTTATACTGAACAGGCGTATTAGAGTTTGTTGTCACAGTTAGTGATCACAATCAATGGAAAGAGGGCTAGAGCTCTTGTTGATACTGGATGTACAACACTTATTACTACGAGCGTCGCCAACTCTTGGAATGGAACCAGCAACGTTGGAGCGGTGGATGACAGAGAAGTGGAATGCTAAAGGCCAGGTGACATTTGGCAATCAGAGTGAACCGGGAATAACAGGAAGTATAACCAGTGGTGATACCAACCAACCGTCGAACCCCGACCATGTCTGATTGAGGATGATGACTTTCGAGCCTGCTTCGATGGCGAAAATGGATGGTAGAATGGCGATGGACCGCGGAGCCACCTGTATTGACGAATCGGATCAGCTGCTACAAAAGCACAGTGAAAGGAGCTGCGGAGCCGCAGTTTGAAAAAGAAGTTGAGAGATGGATAGATGAAAGAATATTAATGCAGTGGTCGGGGAAAGTTGAAGGAATTTTGCCACTCATGGCTGTGGTCCAACCTATTAAGAAGAAAGTTAGGCCAGTGTTGGATTTCCGTAAGCTGAACAAGTTTGCCGCTTGTCACACAAAGGATGGAATCGACGTGTGTGAAGAAGTCGTAAGCAAATGGAGGAGGATGAAGCAGGCAACTAAAATTGTAGACCTGAAATCAGCCTTCCTCCAACTTCATGTGGATAAGAAATTGTGGAAATATCAATTAGTAGAGTACAAAAATCAAGTTTATTGTCTGACCAGGTTAGGATTTGGTCTGAACTCCGCACCAAAGATAATGACGGCAATTCTTAAGACAGTGTTGGCCAAAGACGATGCAGTGAAGAGGGGCACCTACTCTTACATCGACGATGTACTAGTGGACGAAACAGATGTGACTGCGGGAAGGGTGAGAGAGCATATCAAAGCATATGGACTGACGACAAAACCGCCTGAGTCACTGGAAAACGGAATGGCTTTGGGATTTCGACTACAAAACAATAAGGCAGGAAAATTGATGTTTGGGCGAGGAAATGAGATCCCTGAAGCCAAGGTTGACCTAGCCAAGAGAGAGCTTTTCTCTATATGTTGAAAGCTGGTTGGCCACTACCCAATAGCTGGATGGCTGCGAATTGCTAGCAGTTTTATTAAAAGGCAGACTGGGACAGACAGTTGGGAAGATGCAGTTGATCAAGAAGTGCTTCTCATGATACAAGAAGTCATTGCAGAAGTGAAAAAATGGACCCCGTGAGAGGAGAATGGCATGTAAAGGGTGATATGGACTGACGCTAGCAGCGTAGCATTAGGGGCATTATTAGAAATAGGAGAAGTTGCTGTTGAAGATGCTACTTGGCTACGCAAAAAAGGATGATAGCGCCCATATCAATGTTGCGGAACTCGATGCTGTGATGAAAGGCATCAATCTGGCTCTAAAATGGGGGCTACAGATAGTGAACGTTAAAACAGACTCTGCAACAGTGGTGTCGTGGATTAAATCGGAGCTCTCTGGTGATAAGCGGATCAAAACAAAAGGAGCAGCGAAGATGCTTATCAAGGGTAGACTTGGAGCGCTGGGAGTTTGGTTCGAGAATTCGAACTAAAGGTAACTATTACCTTAGTTCCGTCACAAAAATATAAAGCAGATGGGCTGACAAGAGTCAAGAAAGCCTGGCTACACAAGGAAAGAGACGGGGCTCCAGCATGTTGTGCAGTAGAGAATTTAAAAGACTTGCATAACCTGCATCATTTTTGAAAGGAACGGACCCTCTACCTGGCAAGAAAAGTAAACATGCCCTTCACAATACAAGATGTCCAAAAGGTGGTGGAACAATGTAGGGAATGTCAATCAATCGACCCTGCACCGGCTAGACATGAAAAATGCGAACTGCATGTTGGAGAGAATTTGCGGAGATTGGCCATTGACATCACACATTATCAACATGAACCGCATGTAACTATGATAGATTGTGGGCTGGGAGAGTAGCGATATGGCGAAAAATCAAGAATGAAACAGCAGAAGAGGTAAAGAGAGTTGTCGAGGAGGTTTTTTTTATGGAAAGGGGGCCAGTAGAAGAGGTGTTGGTGGATAATGGTACGTCTTTCCGCTCGGAAGTTTTTAGAGACTTATGTGTGAAGTGGAATGTGGGGCTATATTTTAGAGCTGCATATATTCCAAGTGGAAATGGGATTATAAAGAGGCACCATCGCACTATAAAAGCTGTGGCATCAAGAAGCCAAATTTCGCCCCAAGAAGCAGTTTTTTGGTACAATATGTCGCCGGAGGCTGGCTAAGACGAAAATTCAGTGCCGCACCGGTCTATTTTCTCTTATGAATGGCGACATCCATTGACTGTAACACAGAGAGAAGAACAGGCCTGCGTGGACATCGAAGTTGGTGAAGAGGTGTGGGTGAAACCACCCAATTCTCGTTGCACGACTCGCTGGGGAAAAGGTACAGTGACTGAAGTACTCTCCAAAAACAAGGTAGCGATTGATGGAATGCCTCGTCACATTTTAGATATATGGAGAGTCTCCTTGCCATCAGAGGAAGGGGAGGTTGATGCTGATGTTGAAGTGTCTGAAGAAGAGCCTTTTCGACGATCGCGCCGTGAACGAAGACGCCCAGCGTAGATGGAAGACTATAATACTAATTATTGATCTTAGAGATCAAGGAGGCGTGTGGATATTTATTGTGGTTAAAAGTAAAGAACCTTACCTCATGCATCGTGCGGCTCGTGTTAGGAAAGAAAAAAAAGAGAAAATAAAAGTGGCCGCCCCCTGGTATTTATGAACTGAAAATCACATGATTTGACGAGAGGGGGGAGGGGTATGCAAATGACATGTGGCTGGGTCTCTCTATAAAAGAGCCGTCTTCTTTATTTTGGGCGTCAGTGTGGAAAGTGCAGAGAGAAGAGAACAGTTGGATTTGAGTTTGAGACTTTTGATCTGAGGTTGAGTTCAAATTTAACGTCATTTATACGAAACTGTTAAAATACAACCCAACTCTCCCCTGCACATCATTATATCACAATCACGACCCCAATCTATTCCCTTACTAAATTACTCAAATGACTTCATCAGCCCATACTTACCCAATACATACAGTGTCAAATCCACACAAAAACTACTAGAAACCTTAAAAGCAAAACAACTTGATAACAAATAAATCGCCTCACTCGGCGTAGGAAGTCATTTCACAAATACTAATACATAGAACTACATGTTAATTACAAAATTTCTTTCCTCGATACTTTTATTAGATACTTCTAATAACACACTCAGCACCTCCAACTACAAAAACTCTCTTGCCTAAATTCTTGCCTTCTAAATTTTAAGATCGAATACCCTCAAAGTTAAAAAATAGATATCATCAAAAACCGTCCGTCTTAAATGCGCAAACTTAATTTCCTCTGGTAAAATAAAAAAAAAAACACACTTCTCTTCGAACTAAAATATATTAAGTAAGTTTTTATTAATAGCGGTTTTTCACACTATATAGTCGACCATCAAATAAAAGCAATTCTCCAGAACTTTAGAAGTACAACGATAACATCAAAATCCTAATATTATTAACGTGTTCTAACGTAACCAAATGCCATCGGATTCTAAATTAGAAGAAAAGGCCATAAAAAATATTATCCATGTATACGTTTTCTCCACTGACAAAAACATTAGACTTGTCATATATTATAAAAAATTAAAACCCAAAATTTAGTAGCAAAAAAAATGTTATCTGTACTCTCAAACCTCTAGAATTAAGCGACGTCATTTAGAAGTCCAAATGCTATTGGGGGAGTGAAACTATAACAGCAATACAACTAATGGTTGCATTAGTTACATCTGTTATAGAACAACCACCCTATCACGTCGCCTTACCATGCATAATACAGAATCTACTGCAATTTTACATTTACAAAAATACATAACTGCCCCCTCCTTAGTTAGCGAAAGTCTAGTCAGCGACACAAATAATACAACACGAAACCAATATCGAGAAGTTAAATATACTTGAAGCTATATACATCCAAGCGCAAAACTTGCCTTTAAGCAAGTCACAATTCATTCCAACCCAAACACACTCAAAGGCTTGTCGTAACAACCTCGCTCTACGTGACCTTAGTACTGGCACAGAGCTGGGCACTCCCACTTCCGCATTGGATATCCACAGCGTCGCAAGCTTTCACGGCTGCTACTATAAAACACCTTCCAACCCTCCTCGCAAATAATATTCACACGTTCTTTTTGACGATGTCCTCTTGGAAAGACGAAAAGCACCAACGCGGGCAGCTTTTCACTACACATGGAACTTGTATTAATTCTTTCGATCTACACACTAAAAAATGGCATATATATATATATACCTAGCTCTACCTACATATTGATTGTTGAAGTAAATACTTAAAGTATTGCGCATAAATTTATACTTTCGTATATATATATATATGTATATTAATTTATGTGATTAAATGAAGTATTGATTTATATATATACACACACACACACATATATATATATATATATATATATATATATATATATATATATATAACTTAGTGAGTTAGACAGGGAGAGTGACTTCAATTCTATAAGAGGAGACTTATCAAGATAATATAAAGCTCAACATGTATATATACCAAGTTAAAGGTATTCAGGACATAAAATTCAAGAATTAAGACGAGGTTATTAAAAAGTGCTCAATAAAAAAGAGCAAACTTCAACGTCAGGTGTGTGAGTTCCCTTACAGAGGCGTTGATTTAATTTGAATTTTTTAAATTATTTTTTTAAATAAACATCAAGTGTACTTGAAAACCAAATTACAATGCAATTTTTCGAAAATGAGCAAATATTGTACTTGCTTGAAATTTATAATTTAAATAAATTTCAAGCAAGTGCAATATATGTTTATTTTCGTAAAATTGCATTTAAATTTGGCGTTCAAGTGAACTTGATGCGTATTTTTTAGCAAAATATAATGCTTTTATTATATCTTATTTTATTTTATTTTATTTGAAATACAAAATATATATATATATATATATATATATATATATACACACACACATCTATGAACCTCCCCCTAAGTAATCCAATTTACAAAATTCTAACTACTTACGTTTACTACGCTATAATCACATTGACTAATGTATACTCATTAACCCTTATCCTCGAGTGGCATCCGAGCCTTAATAAGTCGTGATTCTAATGTAAATATATATATATGTGTGCGTGTGTGCGTGTTCGCGCGCGTGTGTGTGTGTATGTGTGTGTGTGTGTGAAAACTGATCATATTTTAATATGACGGGCGTTCAGGTTTTGAATTGCAACGTGAATATTCTAGATAAATCTAGCGTAGTAGCTGGTATTTAGGAAGGATTACCGGTCACTAAAAAGTGATAGATAAATATATACAGAGCAAAGAAAGGGGGGGTGAATGTCAATTGCGTTTTAAAAGGCGTGGTTACTGACTTTAGCGGGGCACGGGATAAACATAAATCTACTTCATTATTGTCTTCTTTTTACTGCAGTATTAACGTTGTACTCCAGATAGAGGAGGAGGGGGAATCACCTGCACAGTCGAGATAACGAGCGATCTAAATATTCTTACTTTGATAGATCGAAAAAATAAACGATATAAACAAAAAAATATATTTCTGCTCAAGGAAAATAAAGACAAAAAAAAATAAGTAATAGGAACTTAAGCAGCAAGGTAAAGAAAAAATAACAATACAGAGAAAACGTAATAAAATATTTTTTTTTATAAATACAATATAAACTCTGACTTAAAATAAAATTTACTCAAAAAAATTAAATAGAAAGAAAGAAAGAAATAATAGCAGATAAATAAAAATTAAATGAATGGATTTCACAGCATAGCTATAACACGATCAGCCGGTCACTGGTGTATGACCGATCCACGTATTACACTAAATGTCTTAGAAACGGTCCCATGATGATGTGACGATGGGCCAGCCAATGGGGTCTGAATATCAATAGGAAAAGCATACCTGAGATGCTGGATGTGGCTCCTTCTCCCAGGAAAACGTCTTGACCTTTGGTGGCATTCTGGTTGGAATCTTCCTTTTCCTCAGGACCGCTTCATTCTTCATTGCAGACATAACGACCCATTATGAATCGTTCGTTTAGTACTTTATTTTTATGCTCACATTATTTCATGTGCTATGGTATATCATATCAACAGATATCATGTAATGTATTACTAGTATAGATTGTTTTAATACCGAGTGTTGGCAAATAATACGGTGCAAGAAATATTAGGTTAAAAATAAATTACATCACAAATAAAACCTGTTTTAGTGTAAAAAAATATCTTGATATTATGTCTGACCTTTATTTCCTCCAGATTAAGCACTGTTTTCATCTACTATAAGTCATATTTTCGTATTATTGTTTATGAATGAAAAACAGAATTGTCAATTTCAACATTTGTTTTCTAAACTCTTTTGTGTGTAATGTCATTATTCCTTTTTATATTTCAGCAGTAGACTACCGATATGCCAGTGTCCCATTCTCTTTTAAAACGTTTCTTTATTACTGCAATATCCTGATGGAATCTCTCGCCACTCACATCACAAAGATCTTCTGCAAAATTTCTGCAAGTGATAATTGTTCTAAAAAATATGTAACTAATTCGACAAGAAGTCCAGAAATTGATTTTCCATGCTATTGTGCATATAAAAATGGCTACTGATCTCCAGTACTTTTTAAATGTTGTACAGGGTAATCTAAGTAAAGCAATGTTTGGTTTTAGTAAGTACTTATATGGAAAATTATTCAGGTATCCCAAGTGACGTACCATTCAATAATTTCTGCCGAATTCATTTAAGAAATATATGAATAATTCTTTTGTATTCTTTATATTGTTCTGTGCTTAGGTTGAGCTATATTGTTAATTGATATGGAATGATTGTTATAGGTTCGTTTTTTTAAGCAAGAAACAGAGGTCTAACAAAAAATCATAACTATAAATGCAGGAAATATACAACCTGATTATATCACTATGATCTCGAGACCAAAGTCCAGTCAATGCAATCGAAGCCCTTGGACTCACCACCTATATAGAAAACAAAGGTACAGCACTCCAGTGGTAAGGTCATGCTCAAAATCTTCTGGGACAATGACGGGGCAGTATTGATAAATTTTCTGGTAAAGAGTACTACAATTACAGGAGCTTATTAAGCCTCAGTTAAAAAGAAAATTACAGAAGCCATCAAATTCAAAACGCAGCGCAAGATCAGCTAAGGTATCCTCCTCCTCTAAGATAACGCTCTGATCCACAACGCGCGTATCACCAGATCAGAAGCCCGGGAGTGTGGATATGGACTTACCCCTGTCCCTTTCTCTCCTGACCTTGCACTGTCTGACTTACCAAAGCCATAAAGTTTTTTTTTTGGGGGGGGGGGGTATTCTTTTAACAAGAAAAGCGTTTCCCGGATGATGCAACCTTTCATTTTTTTTTAAATCACGGTGTTGTTGTAGGGTCAACCTGATGTCTTTCGCAAAAAAGGCTTTTAGAAATGCATTAAGAGATTAGAGAAATTATAAGGAGGTTTCTAAATAGAGAAAGACTAATAATTATATAATAATAGGGTATCATCCGCATTACCTATTGAATACCTTTCGTACGTGCATGTTCTGAGGATTGGAATATGATCGTGCTTACTATTACAGACAACGCCTAGAAAATGGTCGTGCATCATTACTTGCAAGAGTATGATGTTCTAATATTGGATCGACTTTGGGATTAGAATAGTTTTTATTGTCCAGTTACACTGGCGGAAATACATAACAATTACATGATTGAATGTACGAGGTGCGTTCAATAAGTTTCCAGATTTTTTTAGTACGGACATTTAACATTGTTGTCCACTCTTGCGAATTCAGTATGTTCTTACTCTACATCTTATGAGATGACTGACCAATTTTCATGATTTCAAGTTCAAATGAACAACTACAGCTAGAATTTGAATACACTTTACTAATGCCTGATTATCACAGCTCGTAAATTTCAAAAATGCAATCTCGACGTGAAGACACTTTAGAAGAACAATATGCAATAAAATTATATTTTAACTAAGAATAAAATGCCACAAAAACGTATGGAATCCTCCAGACTGCTATTGGATTATATTGCATAAATCTAACATAAGTTCTGAGTGTCACAAGAGATTCTAGGGATGCAAGGAATCTGTGAGGGATGATGAGATGTATAGGAAGAGTAAGGAAGTTAGAACACCAAAGTTGATTTACCAAATTTAGAATTTCATGAAGATACATTAAGTACACAGTTTGATGTCAGTGTATGAACTTAAGATGTGGAGGATTTGCGTGAAGTTTTGTTCAAGAGTACTGCCGAGAAGATCAGACTGTTTGATCAAGGTGGGCATCAAGACTTTCTCACCCTCTCTATAGTCAAGATCTTGCTGCATGTGACTTTGGTTTTTTTCCCTAAGATCAAGAAAAACCTTAGAGGCTGTCCTTATGAGACAATTGGGGCAATGAAAGAGGCTTGATGAAGGTCATTAACATGCTCACACAAGAGAACTTCTATATGGCATTCGAGAAGTTGTTGGAACGGTACAACAAGTGCATTGGAGTACAAGGAGACTACTTCAAAGGGGATTAGAGTTTCATGTGTGTACTCTCAGTAAAAGTGGCCATACGAAAAAATTCTGGAAACTTGTTTAAAGCACCTCGTTGTATCCCAGATGATACAAGTTCCTATATAATGCTCCAATATTTGGTGTGGGGGGGGGGTAACGTGGTAATAACTTTTTATATTATCCTGTTATAGCATTCGCACTGTTCATTTTCTCTTGGATTATAGAGAGCTGTCCGCTACTTGCAATGCCTAGATTGGCTATCTTGTATTTCATTTCCCTGATTTTAAATCATAGTCCGCGGTCTGAATAAATTTCTTGTCGGAGTCTTTAGTTTTAATGTTACACAATCTTTTCATATATGAGGTAGTTATACTTTGTCACTTCTTACTTATATAGTCTATTTATGCGCGGGGGAACGTGGCCAGTAATTTATAGTCGTATATTGTTTGAGAATAATTCACTTACATTCTTCGTTTATGATTATCTCTGGTAGTGACCAGATTTTTTGGCCTCAAAGAAGAGTCATTTCTTTCTAGGACTTCTTTCTGTAACGGTCGTTTTGTTTCTGAAGCACTGAAAATATTATCAGGATCCGAAAGACATTCGGCAAAATGAAAAGAATTAACATGTACCTTGTCTCATTATATATACAGAGTATTATAGAGTATTGCAGCGACAAGAACGCACACAGTAAGTTCAAGTGAGATGAAAACAAATGGATGTCTTCTTCAGAAATAAGTCACAATCATCACCGTATCGTATAAATCTGGGCTGGTGTTGGTTTCTTGGATATTTTTCTAGTCAGAATTCTTTCTAGACGAATATCAAGGCTAAGAATACTGAGATTAAAAATAACAACAACAATAATAATAATAACAATAATAATAATAATAATAATAATAATAATAATAATAATAATAAATATTCGTCTAAACTCCTAACCAATTCTCAGCTCCAACTGTAATTTTCAGCGACCGTTTCCCCCCCCCACTCGCTCTCTCTCACTCTATCTCTCTCTTTCTCTTACACATACACTCTCTCTCTCTCAACTGTCTAAAAAAAGACGGCACTCTGCTTTCCCCTTAATTTTTTTCACAGCAGTCATTGTTCTCATATGCAAATTACTGCCATATGTATATTAATAAACCGTCTATAGATGAAAGTTTTTCTTTTCTCTTTTCTTTCTTGATTCCGTCACTCGACAGGATAGACAGAGGCGCCGTCACTTGTGTAAGTCACATTAAAAAGGGATCATCTGAAGGTTGCCAGCATCTTAAATAAAAGTGATGAATTGGATTTGAACTTGAAACATCCAGGTCGTCAGTGAGTATCCCCACACTACTACACCGCCGTCACTTCAATCTCACAGTAATATAGTGCAAGTAAAAACGCGCAGATAGTTAAACAGTGGTATTTACCAGCAGTAGGTTGACCTTATTTTAAAAAGAAAAAGTTGAAGTCATAATTTTGACAATTTCAGCTGGAAAAGAGAAGTTAGATGAGTTTTGCTGTTGCATATTAATCTTTCACTGTTTTCCAAGTCTATTAGAATCATGACTATGTAGTTATTTATCTTAGGATATATAATGGCATACTACAAATTGGCGCATGTTTATTGGCGCTTTAATAATATAAGTTTTAGTGAACTTGTAGCACCTGGACCGCATCCACAGATATACCCCCGACAAACTCATCAAGTAGCAAGATGTTACCGATTCATTGTTTAGATTCCGAAATGCTGGAAAGTCTTCTCTCGGACTGCTAGACTTTAGAATGTCTTCATTGTTTTCTGCTTCCCTAACCATAAACTTAACCCTAACCTGCAGAATTTTTATTATGAGTTAATTTGTCATCTCTTTATATAGTCGACACTAGACATGATTTCTAACAGTAACCTCTTACATCCAAGTGTCAACATCGCTTGTTTGGGATTAATAAGAGTAAAAATGTAATTATAAATATACAAGCATTATTCATATTATTTGAATTATTCCGACTCTGTTCTCATCTTAAATGTTAAGTGTTATTTTCACAACGTTTCGCTCGATGTAACCTCCGACCTTTGCCGAATTCGATAAATTTTTTTGTCCAACTCGTAAATCTGAAAGTATTCTGGAACGGAACTATTTGTTTAATCCAACTTAATTTGATCATTGATAATTTAATCAACGCGGTAGCATACTATTAATTCGTCAGCCATCACCGGATAACAGTCCTACATAATTTGCAATTAGATTTTCAGTGTCGTCCGTGCTGAGGATTGAACCAGAAAAGTGTAACTTACAACTGAATTTTACCAAGTACTTTACCCAGAATACCACGGATCCTTGCGAATCCACCTTTTTTTTACATGGTAGTCACCACTTATCAAGGCCCGAAAGCCACTCGGGGATAAGGGTTATTACGTGTACAGTAATGGATAGTATCGTGGTAATCGTTAGAAATGGAGATTTGATAAAGTGTCTTACTTAAGGGAGCAGTTTATCAGGAATTTGTTTACGTTGGACTTGAAGACATCCAAGTTGTAGTCAGGTGGGAAACAGGACAACGGAACAGAGTTCCAAAGGCGTGCACTTCTAAGAAAGAAGTTTTGTTCATGGAATCTAGGTTTTGGTTTTGGCAAATATAAAGACTGGGGAAAATTATTGACAGTGGATTCAGCTAGACGCGTGTTTTTCATGAAAGATTGCCGAGGGGTGACCAGATATTGGAGCTCAGACGAGCACTTGCCATTGAAATAACGATAAAACAAAGACAGTCTAGCAACGTCTCTTCTGTGGGAGCGAGGTTGCAGGGAAGAGAAAAGGGCATCCCCCACTAAGGAAGTCTATTTTGTACTCTATCAAGGTACGATAGGCTGTTTTAGCAGTTCCTGCCCAGATGTGGTAGCAGTACTCCATCCTTGAACATACTTGGCTTTTATATAGACTAAGAATTGCATCAGCAATGAGATATCTTCTGGAGCGGTAGAAGGATCCCATCGTTTTCCCAACGACCTGAACAACAGACTAATGTACGTGTCCCAGTTCAGATCAGGAGTAAAGGTCAATCCCAGAACCTTATCATGTTGCATAGTTCTTATTAGAAGAAAACTGATGTTATATATTTGTTATTGTTCATATATGTAAGAGAGAGTCTTAGAGTGTTCATGTTGGTGCGCGTATATATAAAGAGAGAGCCATCCTATGTATATAAGGAAACAGGGTATATGTTAATACAGGAGAGAGAGAGAGAGGAGATTTGATATATAGATAGATAGACCGAGAGATAGTGCGTTTGACGTTTATACGCTTTGACAGTTCTGTGAATGGGAGTGTTTCTATAACATTGACACATATATTTCTTTACCTATTTTTGAGATGATGATTTTCACAAGTTATTATAATATAAATTCACAATACCTTTCTGCTGTTGAATAACATAACACGAAGACGCAGATACAAATTTATGATGATATTCGTTTATTCCATTCCGACCGGTCAATGGCTTTGCATCAAGGAATTAAAGTCTTTACATGATTCTTTCTTCTCCCCTTTCGCTTCCAAGGTTCCATGTCAGCTCTGTCTCTGACTCCTCTCTTCTCCCCTAACTGACTGACTGACTTCTTACCCTTTGCCAGGTTCACACTATATTGAAAACTCATGACGTCATTGCATGACCAACACGTACATATCAAACACGTGGCCTGACACGCCTCACTTTTTCACAAAGCCGACTCTCTAACCTAATATCTGATTAACCCATTTTACAAACATTTTCCATTGTCCGTTTTTAAATTCCTTATTTTAATTTCATTTCTTTAACAGAAACAAAATTACATCATTACATTTCTTTTTCAATAAACATATATCTTACTATTTTATGTGAACTAAACAATGGTAATTCTACATTCCATTTTCAATAACATTCTGTATTATTTATTTTAACTTATGATCGGAATTCTCAGTTCCAAATCTAGCTTCGCAAGTTCGAATCCTCGGCTATCTCATCTCATATTTACTCACAAGAACAGGCGGCTGTTCTTTAACAATCAAAAACATGGAGCCTCCCCTAGACGAGAGCCATCCATTTCAATTGATGCCAGATGGAGATCAGAGCGTTGATGATGTAAAGATAGGAGTATGGTTTTAGATGCATTAAAAGCAACCAGCCACCTCTTCCCCCACTGTACCACGCGCTCAAGATCAGAGGAGAGAGAATCAGAGAGAACTTTGTCATTTACGGCCTTTGATGTGTTGCCATAGATGGTCGTGTAATCAGCATAGATATCAAAAAAATATATAGATGTTACAGCGACCGAACCGATGTACGAATAACATTCAAGATGTGAACAGTAGTCCGAAGAATACGAGTAACCAAACCTAATCTTCCAAATACAGAAATATTATAAGCGCTATGTCCTTACTAATACCCCTGAGGACGGATTATTGGAATATAATTCAACATGCCAGTAAGTTGGCTAGATTTACGCGCTTTAGATTATTGTCCCTTTTTACTGAAATCGTTGCAGGATATTTAACTCTGGGATGCTATTTTAAGCCCTAGAAGTTACAAAACTAAAAAGTCTTATTTACGGTGTTGTATTCTGTATAACAAAATGGCTGACACCAATTTCTAATTATAAGTCTATAATCAATATTGAAGACAAGTGACATATTATCGCTGAGAGAGAGGGAGTGTGAATAACAGTGGAAGAAAAGATGGAACAAAAAACAAAAAGAGAAAGAGGAGGATGAAGGTTTATTATTACAGTACAATAGACTAAAACCTTTTTTGAAAATGAACGTGTCAAAAACTATTCATACACGACAAGCTATATGTCATGCAATGCATAGAAAAACAAAACTCCTTGAAAAAATTATTTAAATTAATACTTTTCAATTTTTTGTAAAAATAATTATCAACAAAAACCATGTTAAGATATTAGATTTATTTTTTTGTCTTCTAAAATTTAATCCGAACCCTGAAGCTTCGAAATCATTTAAAAAAATTTCAGGTTTAAGAAATTATCTGGCATCGTGAGTTTGTATATATAATAATGCAAAATAAACAGCATTTAAACCTTTAATGTGTCAATTCTAAAATAGTCTCTACGTATACTCAAACTTTATAGAGAAAAAGACGAGTACTATTCAGTTTTTGAGACAAATTAGTATGACAGAAAGAAAGCAAAAAAACAGTGATCTGTATAATTTAACGTAGTCGTTACATGTCAACATTCGGCACTTACACGTTGTATGCAGACAGTTGCAAGAAAACAAAGACAAAGAAAGAATTCACCTCATTTATCCTAGTTGAAACAGCAGACATTTATTTACAGGTACTTCCAGAATAACACCTTGTCTTGTGTTCAAAATTCGTCACATACTACAATATGCTTAACAATGCTATGCCGTGTCGAACAAGTGGTACTCTGGCTTTTGTCCAGCCATGTTTTTCCCTGTTGTTCTTGAGCCACTTTTGTAATACGTTTGTTTCTGTCCTCTCCTGTCTCGAACACTTTCAAATACCTCTTCAATACTTGCCTCTCTGAACACAATCTTTAAAATGTGGTTTCAACACTCAACAAAATGTGAACAATTTGTGCATGTGCAGTCGTGAAACCGTTTACAAGCAGATTAAAAAAATCCGATGATTTTCAAAAACCAATTTTTGAAATATTAACCCATAAGCAGCCTTTTTTCTTGATGAAACCCGATCAAAGTTTTCCACAAGCCTGAATACTCTATATACCAAATTTTACAAAAAAATGATCAAAGATTTGTTGAGTATATAGGTTGTGAAGTGTCCGTACACGCATTCTCACTTACATATACATGCGTGCACACATGTGTCCTCTTTATCTCTGCTGTCACCGCGCAACCGGCTTGGCCATTTGCATATGGCTACCGATGCCAACCCAACGTCAGCGACTCTGTTAAAAACAGAGAGAAAGTAAAAGACAAAACAATCCTTTTCTTGTTATTTAATATATTTATTTTGGCATTAGTTTCTGATTCTAAGTCTAATCTGCATTCTATGGTGTGTAGATTATTCATGGAATTATACGTATTTTTTTTTAATAAATGGTCTCTAATTGATGAATTCTATTAAACCCATAGAGGCATTTATTTTGTAATGAACAAAATGCAGGAGTTCTACGGTTATAGTTTTTCTCTTTATCATTATCTTTTATTTACTTCTGTTAAGGGCATTCATAGAAGGCAATACAACGCAACAAGATGTAACAGATCAGTGAGTAAAATAAAACAGAATATTAACACTGACTCTACATTAATTTATTTAAAGAACAATAATAGATTTTTAAATTAATTAAAATTAATGTCAAGTCCATTTCAATTACTGCAAACTGATCACGTTTACAACAGCCCTAGCATTCAAGTTTGAACTAAATCCGAATATATATTTGAAGAAGGTTTTCTCGAAATATTATACGATTCATAAGTTCAATTAAGCCACACTAAAGTATAAAAGATACGTATATAGAGCATTAATACAAGGTGAATCTACATAACTGGTTCAGTCATTATATGTCTTAATTGCTTCAGTTTGAGTCGATCGGTAAGACCTTTGCAATGCATTGCCTTCCATAAATTACAGTTTGATAATGCGTTAAACAAACTCAAGTATGCTCTTATTTTTATACTTATTTGAGAAATTGCAATTACGTTTTAAGTTATGAGTATACGTAGTGATTATATTTTTGCTGGCATTGTTATTTTTAGTGTTGCTATACTGGTTCCCTTTTACGCATCGCGTTATTTCTTCACTCGGTTCCAGCTAAAAGCAGTGTAAACTAACCATCACATTTGCTAAAGAAGGCACCTATGGCATGAAGAATTACTTTCTAGATTAAAAAAAATAAGAGAAGTACAGCGAATAAAAAAAAACGCTGAATAAAAACAACACTAGCGATATGTTTTGCGGAGCTCAAAAAAAAAAAGACGTTCGCTAATAATCGAGAGAAGTATATTCGAGATGCTTGTAAAGGGTGACCCAAAAAAACGGGCCACAAATCTAATTAGGCCTCGTTTCTTAGTGTTTTATCCGAATTGAATGAAACTTTGGTCATAACTAGTTTATTATATTCAAAACATCACATCAAAACACTAGGGTATTTGGCCTTTTTTTTTTCCTCCGTTCTACGGCATATGATCTAGATGGCCTCCATGTAGATTTTGTTTTTGTTTTTTGAGGGGGGGTCACCCTGTACAGAAAGAAGTTTAGATGAGCCGTGCAGATTTATGTCTGTCTTAGAAATTTTAAGTTGTAAATCTGATCCACCTCCAAAACCTATTGAACTTTACATGTTAAATATAAAAAAATAATTAAACTCAGAATAGCAATACACAAGAAAAATATAACAGAATAAGAATAATTAAAATAGAAACCTAGCTTAATCGGCATCTAAAGTAAAAAAAATCGCGTGATAAAATAACGTCTACTATTAAACCAATACATTCACTACTATACAAAATAGAATTAAGGAAGAGGAAGTAAACTCCCGCTGAAGCTTATTTTTAGAGAAGCCCTGCCTTTGGCTAATGGAGACATTAATACACGAGCGTGAACAACAACTGATCTTATTGGTTAGCTATCTAGATTAAACGCCACATGTGTATATAAAAATATTTGGCAACACGAACCTCATGCATTTATCCAAGAAATTCCCTAAAGATGACTTCTTTCTCTCTCATTCTCTCTCTATTACACCCCTCTCTATCCCTCTCTCTCTCTCTCTCTCTCTCTCTATATATATATATATATATATATATATATATATATATATATATGAACTAGAATTTTGCTATATTTTAAACTGGAAAGTTTTATTTATCAGACCAATATTTTTTTTTTAAATATAAAGAACTTTACAGATCTGTTTAGTTCAGGTGGAACAATCGATATTTGTATAAAATATCTCTCTATCCCTCTCTCTATCTCTCTCATATATATATATATAATGTGTGTGTTTATGTACGTGTGTGTTTATGTACGTGTGTGTTTGTTGTCAAATATCTACAAACTTAGACATTGTCTGTAATTTTTGTCTTTGATAAAAATATATTTTCATGGACAATTATAAAATTTGATTTTGTAATGATTACACAAAAATTTCCAAAATAGCTTGGCCATGTGATGCCTGGCTGAAACCATTGATTAGTGCAAAAAGCTGACAAATATCAACTAATAATAGTCCGCAAGAGGACACGAATAACAAGAAAATCTGACATTTTATTAAGGTTGATTAGAGTAACAAAATCAATATAACAAGAGACAGCGTAATCAAATAATATATTTTGTAGGGACAAATTAGGAAACTTGTGAACTAAAACTGAAAATAATGTGTTCAGCTTTTTTTTATAAGCAAATATTAATATAAAGGCACGTGGATGCATTTCTTAAAAATGTATTTAGAATCAGCAGTGTCACCTGGTGTTGCCTTGGACTTTCGCTAAGAAAATAGAAATAAAAATGTCTCTAACGTCTATTGTTTTATAATACCCCTCTCTTTCTCTCTTTCTCTCTCTTTTTTCTCTTTCTCTCTCTCTCTTTCTCTTTCTCTCCTTCTCTCTCTGTTGCATGATCTTTCTTTCTCCTATCTTTCAGGCGGGTTTCGTTTTTAATGATGGCTCTCTTTAGGTGGTCACGAGCAAAATGAAATCTCTTTCACGTCGTCAACTACGTTACTCTGGTATACTGGGTTGTTTTAGCCGGACACACAGACATATGACTCTTTAAATAATGTACAATACACTTTAGTTATGCAAAGCTTTGATGAGTGATATCTCATATGTTTTTAATCTATCTTAGGCACTAGCAGAGTCTTGTAACGAAAATCAAAAGTTGGCATGCCATTTACATATACTCTAAACGTCATGTCGCAGTTTTTTTTGGGGGGGGTCCCTCGACAAAATAATGGTGGACCTGCAAATTCACCCGTGTCCGTTCGTCCGTTTGTCCGCCCGTTTGTCCGCCCGTCTGTCCGCACTTTTCTCAATAACTACGCCTTGAATTTTTTTTAAATTTTGCACAAACATTAAACATGATATGAGTACAAGAGTAACAGAACGGATTTTCTGAAAAAATTTCGGTTGCCCCCTTAGAGGTGCCTTTCGGGTTTAAATGGCTACAATTGACACTTTTGTGTTTATTAAAAACCGTGATGTCTTGGATTTTTATAAAACTTTCTGACTAACTGATTTCTATAGAAATTGGTTTGTCTATACTTCGCGATAACTCTAGGCCCCATGAGCTCTTTTAGGGCAAATAAAGACGCTCCATTTTGGGGACTATTTACCTTATTTGTCCATAATTTTCTGTGTACGTCTATTTAGCAGTTTCGCATGGTGCTGAACTCAAATTTAAATATGTTATGGCCTCGCTTGAAAAGGGCGCCATTTTCTTCTTATTCATATTTATATCAATTCTTTACTTTAAAAAACTAAAGTAATTACGTGTTTACTTTTTTAACATCCCGTTTTGCTGTTTCGGATTATTTTACTAAAGTAAGTAAAACTTTATTATTTTTCAAAACTGTTTTTGTTTATTTGTTTTTCGATATTTCGTCGATATTATTTAGTAAGAGTGTTTAGCAAAAAAGCCAACAAACGACTACCCGAAAAAATAAATATACAAGAAATAAATGTTACCATAGTCAATAAAAGTTCAATCCATGTTTTTTTTTTGTTTTGAAATAGTTTTTAATACTCTTTACTTGAAATAATTTCAGCGAACCGAAATTAAAACGAAATTTGAGGCGATAACTACTTAAATAAATTTTTATATTAACTACACATGCAATAATCGAATATTCCTCAAGCACAAAATAACGGAAAACATTAAAATATGTTTATAAATATTCATTACGTTGACGGAACTCTCTTAAATTGTTAACACAGAATGCTCAGGTGCCCCTCCTTCAAATTGAAAACGGGACTCTCCATTTAAAAGTCGCTGCCATTTTGATTTTTTTTAAACCGGTTCGTGAATTAAATTTTTTTTTTTTTTTACAAACTACTTAAAAATACAAACCAATTAACTTTTCTACCATAAAAGTAACTTTTATTGACTATGGTAACATTTATTTCTTGTATATTTATATTATTATATATGTATAACATTTTCTCTTTGTAAGGAAACGTTATTTTATTGGTCACTCTTGGCTACGAATGGAAACAAAGTTGATATAAAAAATATATTTTCGCGAAAATTATCTTTACTTTCATCATATTTTGCTTAAGGTAAAATTTTTGAGTATCAAAACCTATCTCTTTACCCTCATTTTCATAACCTATCATACTTTCACCATTACCCTCATTTTCATAACCTATCATACTTTCACCAATCGCAGTCCATTTTCTGTAGACTGTTTTTGAACCCAGTCAACGACGGGTACTTCTGCTAGTATATATATACATACATATATATATATATATACATATATATATATATATATATATATATATATATATAACACTGTTGGGACGATTGATCGGAATCGGGAATCGGAAAAATGGACAAATTTTGGGGTATTGGAATCGGTATCGGAATCGAAAAAAATGGTGCGTATTTTCCGAGGCCTAAATGATTCTTTTGATTGCCTTTTTTATTTGATTTTGTTTAAAGCAAAATCTTCCATTGCTGGTAATAATTATAAAATAATAAACATTTATTGATTTATCAGTAAAACTAAAATCTGCAGATCATCCTTCACGAGCGTAATTTCACGTTCAGGAAAATATCTGCATATTTAACATGTGCTTTTTTACAGAAATCGGAGAAAATAAGAACTTTATAGTAAAATATGTAGAGATTTATAAAGAATCGGAATCGGTAATTTTATCGGAATCGGGAATTTACCACGGATTCGGTAATTGTATCGGAATCGGGAAAATATGGGAATCGTCACATCACTAATATATATATCTGCTCTTTGTGTAAACAAATTAAGCTTAGGTATTTGGACAATGTCAAAACATTGTTAATTCACTGCCCGCATAGCACCAGCCGAATAGCGCAAGGTTGGAAGCTCCGGCTGTCATTTGGGCAGTCGGGCTTCGATCCTGGCTTGAGGTAGTTTCTTGTTTAGCCGTACTGATGAGCTGTGAAACAGCAAAAAAGTCCTGTATGTAGATGACTATACATATATATATATGTGTGTGTGTGTGTATGTGTATATATATATATATATATATATGTGTGTGTGTGTGTGTGTGTGTGTGTGTGTGTGTGTGTATATATATGAATACGTGTGTGTGTGCAAAAGAAAGTTCAATGTTTTTAGGATGATATAATATCTCTGATTACTCATTTTTTTTTCACTTCTTTAATAGCTATTATCAATTCCAATGTTCTTAACGATGGCTATTGTTCCGAAACGAAAACTAAAAAAGAAAGTTAAACTAATAACAACGCATTAAAGGTCGTGACGATGCAACATTTTCAAACGTCAGAATCTATTAAAGGATTAGAAGAAAACATAACACCAACACCATCGTTGTTAAATAGTGAAATGAACAGTATTTTATTATCAATGTTATAATAAATGACACATGAGAATTTTGTTATTGTTTTATTGTTATTTGCTATCACGAATCACCGCCAGTGATTGTATACTGACATAAACGCATGTTTCATCGATTCTGAGCAGAAAAGCATCATCAGGATTATAATGCTCTCGTTGCCCGTCCAGTCACAATCTAAGTAGTACTTTCAATCTTTCGTTTTCCATCTTATTAGACTCTCTATGAAAATCGATCAGAGGTTATAATATAAAGGACAAAAGTCTGTTTAAATGTACGCATGTATGTTTGTATGTCTTGCAATAACATTTGACAGAGTGGACAGTATGATTTTGAAGCTCGAAAGTCCGGGCGACAAATATCGAAAGATTAGCTATAAATATTAATTCCTTCATCCTCAACTGGGCACTTTTCTACAGAGAGGGGTAACAAAAAATTTTTCCTTCGTAACAATTTAGCCATACACGCAGGCACAAAAAACGTTCTTTCTTGAATTAGTTTAAATATAAAAAAAAAACAACGACCCACTTACGCTGACGCGGTCATAGACCAGTCGGTATCGTAGCGCGTCATTATCTTAAAATTGCATGTTCGAGCCGAGATGTCTGATATATATTTTTTTCTATTTTTAAAGTTTTGATATTGGAACAGAATTATTTATGTCATTTTTTCGTTCGATTTTGTACTTCTTTTATTTTTCCATCACATTCCATGTTTTGTTTTGTTTTTGTCTATGTTTTGGTTTGTTTTGATTTTTCCGATTTTTTAAAGAAGTTTTAAGTTTTAGTTCGCTGTTTTTTTTGTTGGGGGGGTGTTTGTTATAATATTTAACATCGTTCGCTTATTCTTTATTTTCCATTTTGTTTTGATTTACCCCCACAACACACACACACACACCTTACCACATCTGGGTAACGCCGGTTACCCCCGCTAGTAATAGATATTTTTACCCTGACAGGTTTCATTTCATTGAGTTCGTTTTTTTTTATTTTGAATATATTTTTTGCTAGTTTATGAAGATAGTGGAAGTATGTGTAACTTGTTAAAGATTTGGAAAATACATATTCTAGGACGGGTATAATTAATGCTTCCACACCAAAGTTTTTCGTCCATTTTATCCTTATATAATGATAAAAAAAAAACTCAATATTATTTTTCCCTAAGTTTATTTTTTACTTTTTCTCGGAAAGTACTGAACTGATCTGGCGGAAATTTTCGACGGACCTTTGTTATGTTAAGGTGCAGCGAACTATGCGTTATGATATCCGTCTGATATTCAATTACAGATTAATAGGGATTAAGAGGAAATGTTTTAATGCAACGATGGGCACAAATTTATCTATATTCAACCAGGAATTTGGCATAAAGCACTCTTTCTTAGTCAACGATCCATAACTTTTGCCCGTTTATAACGTGTTAAAAAGTCGTCTATATTATATCTCTGTCCGTCTGTTTATCTGTCCGTGTGTCTGTCTGTCATTCCATGTTTAGTCCTTTAAAAGGGGGTTAATATGTTTAACAAATATATAATGATACTAAACCTTACAGATAGAATCGTTGTTGATCATAATCGCTTACATTGTTTTGTCGAAAAGTCAAGGCTTAAACTTAAGAAGAAATAAAATTCAGAAAACACCGTTTAATTAATGTGTAATGACTATAGATTATATTAAATTCAAAACAGGAATATTTTTATTTTGCAAATAGGTAGCTGTGTCCATATAATTTTTGTTAAATGCCCTTTAAAAGTTCCAAAGAAATTTGTGGAATATCTAATTGATGTCTAATGTATGTTCGTTCAAAGAGAGATCTGAATGTCAACGAAAGGCTTACGTTTCCTTTTTACTTATTTGCATTAAACTAAATAAAACTAAGTATAACTTGTATTTGGACATTTAAGGAATAGCAACTTTTTCGAAATTCATAATAAACTTATACTAATGTTTCTTATGTGTTATGCGGAACACGTACATCAAGTCAGTTGCCAAGGAAAAATGGTAGGATCCTTCTACCGCTCCAGAAGATAGATCACTGCTGATGCAATTCTCTGTCTATATAAAAGCCAAGTACGTTCAAGGATGGAGTACTGCTGCCATCTCTGGCAGGAGCTGCTAAAAACAGCCTATCCTGCCTTGACAGAGTACAAAATAGACTCCATGGCTTAATGAGAGAGGACCTTTTCTATTCCCTGCAGCTTCTCTCTCACAGAAGAGACGTTGCGAGACTGTCTTTGTTTTATCGTTATTTCCATGGCAAATGCTCGTTTGAGCTTCAATCTCTGCCCCCCCCTCGCCAATCTTTCCCGAAAAAAACCCATCTAGCTAAAACCACTGGCAATAATTTTCCCCGCTCTTTATCTTTGCCAAAACCAAAACGTAGATTCCATGAACAAAACTTCTTTCTTAGAAGTGCACGCCTGTGGAACTCTGTTCCGTTTGCCTGTTTCCCACCTGACTACAACTTGGATGTCTTCAAGTCCAGCATAAAAAAATCCTGATGAACCGCCCCCGTAAGTAAGACACTTTATCAAATCCCCAATACTAACGATTACTACGATACTACCCATTGATTACTGTATACGCAATAACTCTTATCCCCGAGTGGGTTCCGGACCTTGATAAGTGGTGTCTACCATGTAAAAAAATGTGTTCAATTTGTGTTTCTTTTTCTGTAGTGATTTTCTACGATTTCGTAGTTACTGATCTCTCGTGTATTCAACAACTTATTTTCTATGATGTCCTAGTTAATGATCGGCCTAATGTTTTTACGTATTCGCCTTGTGTTGTTTCCTCTGTACTGGTTTACTACGATTTCGTAGTTAATGATCGACTTAATGTTTCTCGCGTGTTCAACTTGTGTTGTTTCTGCTGCAATAACTTTCTATGATTTCGAAGTTATAGATAGCCTTACTTTCAGTGTCTGTTGTGTCAGTCTTCTACCAGTGAGATTTCATTTGTGGAGTTTCGTGATTTCCTGTTACACCACATACCTTGTTTATTATTTCCTTCACTTCTAAACTCTGAGGATGATCCTCTCTTGAAAGTGTGTATTGATTGATCGATAATCCTTGATCCCGTCGTATAGTAGTCAATAAATATAACCTCCTGAGTTTCACGTAGTCATTGTGTCCGATTTCTTTAGTTATGACACACATTTATGAGTTTACTAGGAGGAAGGGATTGAATGATGATCAACGAATGTTTCACACTCCCATATATTCATTGTCATCAAAGTCGGTGTAATCGCCATTTCTTTTTCGATCAAGTCCATTGATCGTCTCCTCTAGTTGAGGACTCACAGCGCTGCATAAGGAGGAAGCTTCACATGCCTACTCGCAGAGATTGAATTCAACATACACTGTAGTCTACATTGCACTGTAGAGAGCCTATTGTTAATTTCAGAAATTATTTTATATAATAACTTTAATTAAAGTTTAAAATGCAAAAGTTTATTATCATGATTTAATTATACTCTAAATCGTAAAAATTTATTTCGAAAGTGCCCCTACACCGAGCCTTTCTGCTTGCGCGGTAATAATGGCTTGAATTTAAGTTTAAAATGCAAAATCAAGTATCATTTGTGCCCCAAACAGAAACATTTATTTCAAACGCTCCCTTGTCATATCAAGAATCTTCTGTTGATTTTATATGCAAGATCTTTCTGCTTGTACTATAATAAAACTTCTCAAAGGCAATTGTGATGTTAGGCCGTATAAGGTGTTAATCCTAGTCAAAATAGCCTGCCCCTTATTTCATCATTCTTAATTTCTTTTTTCGGTTATCGATTATCTATAATATTCGAAGACATTCCAATACAAAACCCATCTAAAAACACTGCCAACCACATAAAGTGCATATGTGTGAAATTTCAAATAAAAATTCACCCAGCCGTTTCGGATTACATAGGGAACTCTCTCTTTCTCTCTCGCTCATGCACTCACTCACTCACTCACTCACACACACACACACACACATACCTACATACACACACAGATAAAGTGCATTTTATGTAAGAGTAAATATTTTCCCTTGTCGTCCATGCCTATCTCTGAATGTGGTAAATATGTGTACTTTACTTATGTGGTCGATTGTATTCGTATACGAAAAATTAAATTGGCAG
Organism: Euprymna scolopes; assembly: GCF_053919585.1. NCBI lineage: Eukaryota > Metazoa > Mollusca > Cephalopoda > Sepiida > Sepiolidae > Euprymna > Euprymna scolopes. Next base: position 40,582,038 of record NC_136505.1, on the reverse strand, counting down.
GATAGCGATTTTCACTATATTGATTATAAAGAGAGTACTTGCTTGTAATGAGACTATTTCTTCTGAGTTCTACAGGAGTTGTGTCATTTTTTTTAAAAGTTCGTATGAAATAAAAATTATATCTCTTTGTTTTTGCGTCACTGGTTAAAATAATGTTCAGCCATGCCCTTCTTGACTCACGATGTTAGATTCGCGTCATAAAATTGCTGCCGTTTTATCTGATTTTGAAGCGGGGAATTTAACGAGAAAAATTATAAGAAAAAATATTTCCAATTGCTAAAATAAATAAATTAGGAATTAGCAATCAATAAAATTTAGCAAATTTAAATAAATATTTTTCTCTTCCTACATTAAATGCATTTGGATACTCAGTAGAATTTATTATTTTTGCTAGTATTCAATCGCCCTATTATTATTATTATTATTATTATTATTATTATTATTATTATTATTATTATTATTATTATTATTATTATTGGTTCGCAAAGCAGCTTTCACAAGGCTCATCAAAAATCTCTCCTTGAAAACAACCTGAGGTGTTCCTTGGAAACTGAGTGAAAAAAAAGTCTCCCCAGATTTCCAGTACTCTCCACCTCTTTCGATAACATTTGCAAATGAATTTGCGTTATCGCAACAGTCGCTTACCATTGATTTTTAGCTGGCATCGGCAATTGGCCCCCACTGGAATTTGAGTGGCAATAAGCCTTCCCAAGGTTCTCTTCTCTTCGTACTTTTCCATCGGAGGTCTGCTTAGTGCTCTCTCCTTGGTCTTTCCATCCTCCTTGACCCTTCTCGGTTATTTGGTATGCCTCTTTATTATTATTAGTATTATTATTAGTAGTAGTAGTAGTAGTAGTAGTAGTAAAGGGTGACCAAAAAAAAAAAACTGGTCCCAACTCTAATTAGGTCCCGCTTCTTAGTGTTTTGTCCGAATGAAATGAAACTTTGGTCATAACTAGTTTATTATATTCAAAATATCACGTCAAAACACTAGGGTTTTTGGCCTTTTTTTTTCTCCGTTCTACAGCATATGTTCTAGATGGCCTCCATTTAACATTTGTTTTTTTTGGGGGGGGGCACCCTGTATTATTATTATTATTATTATTATTATTATTATTATTATTATTATTATTATTATTCACCACAATTATTTTTGAGAACAACCTGTGGTGTTCCTTAGTGTCTGCATTACATCGTCTCCGCAGACTTCCAGTACTCACTACCTCTTTCGATAACCTTTGCAAATTCGTTTATGTTTTCACAATATCCGTTTACCAATGATTTCTCGTTGGTAGCGATCATTGGTCTTTATTTGAATTTTGGTCCCAACAATCTTCCCCAAGGTTGCAGTTCTTTTCGCACTCATTCCGTAAATATATTGTTAGTGTTTTCTCCCCCCCCCCCCAGCCTTTCCATCCTTCTGGCTCACTCCTCGATTATTTGGTGTGGAGCCAATTTATGTCGACACTACATTTTGGGGAGGAGGGGGTTAACTTACAATTATATCGTTTCAGTTTACACATTTATTATTATTATTAATATTACTACTACTACTACTACTACTACTACTACTCCTGTTGTCACATTTTGTGTCTGGCTATTTCTCAGGTCTCTTTTACTTTCTGCAAGATTCTGGCGGTTCTTAACGAAGCACTCTTCTAAAGCATTAACTTCTCCAAGATATTCCCCATTTTTTGTAATGAGACCTGCTATTGTTTATTCCTTCTTTCCAAAAAAAATCTCGGGCATTTAGCGCTATTGCAAATATTTCCATCCATTACTTAATCGATCTATGTGGAACCAGGTCATAAGCTTTACGGTAATCTATCCATGACATGGATAGATTTATTAGTCTTCTCTTAGAATCCCGAAGTATTATCCTATCAATAAACAATTGATCTTTGGTCCTTCTAATACGTCACTTACATCCCTTTTGTTCCTCTGATCTTTTATTGTTCCCGACATTGGTGAATCCTATCTGCCAAAATGTCCGTCAGAAGTTTCCACATCAATCAAAGGCAGGTGATGGGCAGATAATTATCGACGGCAGTTCCATTTGGTGTATATGTCTCGCAGAACATTGTTCGTCCATGCGTGTTTTATTCAGGAATTAAATCGTCTGGCAAAAGTTCATCAATTCGAGATGCAATCCTTTAATGCAAGTCGGTAAGGTTGTTTTATCTAATATTCCGGAGCACTATCTGATTCGGGAGCTTTCTAATTTTGAATTATTTTTATATTGTTTTTTTAACTTTCTCAGTGTTCACTCTCAACTTTGGTTTGCTTAAGCTTAGTTTCCATTTCTTCCTACAATTCTTGTAGCCACAAAGTACTTTGGATATGTTCACTTATTAAAACTCCACCCCCCCAAAAAAAAACTTTCTGCATTCTTCTAAATTTGGTATTTAATTTAAGCAATTTAACTTTTTATTAAGTTCTACTTCGAAGATTTTCTCGTCAAAGCCAAACAACATATTCTTTCTCAACTGTTCAATTTGTTTTCGTATTACTTACTATGTGCACTTCTTGCTACCATTTTTTGCTTTACTTTTATTCTACTCCTTTCCACGTAATATTTTTCATTTGAGTTGCTGACTTTCTGTGTCTTTGTCACATCTAATTGTCCTTTCAACCCTTTGTCAAACAAGTTCACATCCCGTCTTTATTTTTTATATTATCTTTTATTGTAGGTACCTTAGTTCATTTCTTTTCTGATGCTTACCTTTTTTCAAGTTGATGTTTTTCTGTGGCACAAATATTTCCTGCTACAATCAAATTATTTCTTTCTGTGATGGTCCTGAATTTCACACCTTCGTTACTTCATTAACTTTATCTACCTGGACTTAAAAGTTTTTCTGTCTGGTTTCTTAAACGATCCCATCACTCCCCAGTTCTTCTACTATAGTCTCTTTTAGTTTTTCAACAATCTTTCTCACTTTCCTATTTTCATTCTACATCTCGTCAGTTTTCAACATCATTATCAATTACTTTGTTCCTTGTTTTCTTTTCATTGCTTGTCGCTTCAGTCACATCTTCTACGCAATTCTTCCTCACTAATCTGCACACGTTTCATTTGCTACGCCATCCCAGATTATTTTTGTATCGTACCCTGGTGCTCTCCAGTTTGCCATTATTTCATGGTTTTCTTTGGGGTTTCCTTGCTGATTTCATTCACTGTTCCTTCTTCTATTTGTTGTAACTCTTCTTCCATGCCTTTCAGCCATTCGGCATTTCTATTGTGATCTCGTATTATTATTATTATTATTATTATTATTATTATTATTATTATTATTATTATTATTATTATTATCATTATTATTATTATTTGTTTTGGCCCGAAAGAGTCACTAAAGAAAAACATGGAGAGGCAAAATATATTTAAAAAGAAAACAGAATATACAACGCGCAATAGTAGTAGCACATTTCTCCAACATGACGTACCACAAATTTAACAGACCGATATTAACCTTTCTACCACCGCGAGAGAATGTGACAAAAGGTCGGAAGGTGGGAAAATAATCTAGTGCTTTAAGAGAAGCACCACAATCATGCAAAAATATGCCTGAGTATCCCCGTCGGCATTCTCCTGTAAGGATACCTCAAGCAAGCAGCAATCAATTTGTTCCTTCCGGAAGCCGGAATGCAAGGTCTGGGATGGTGAATCTCCTAGGGCTACATAGAACATTTTTCATCAGCCTGATAACAAAAATAAAGCTACCAAAATAGCTTATTTTCTGTTGGACTAATTACCCACATAGAAACTTTGACTAATGTTAACTGCGAAGTTAAAAGACCAGAACGAGAGTCGTATCTTTCGATCTATTTCTTCTGTTCAGAAGAGTTCATCTTAAGCGCAAGATTGAGTCCCTACAACTCTGTTATTATCATTTTTATTATTACTAGTATTAATATTACTATTATAATTTTATTATTATTATTAGTAGTAGTAGTAGTAGCAGTAGTAATCCCTATTATGAATATTATTTATTATTATCATTATTATTATTATCATTATTACTATTTTTGTGTATATAAATAAAATTATAAATAAAATCTAATGTGTGTGCACAAATGAAGTGGTGTTTCTGCATTGACTTTAAACTCAACGGCGTAATGTGACGTCATATGAACATTCGCGTTTCTGAATCGGAGTTTGATTATTATTATTATGCCATAATCATACTGACACACTACTTCCTGTAAGATAACAGAAGTTAAGCAATACTGAACGTGGTCAATATTACAGTATTGTTTCAATAATACAGTGGGTGACCATTTCGGAAAACCAGGTGCTGTATGTGATATGCTCCAATATTAGCCCCGTTTCCAGTCATGCAGGATTTCTTCTTGTCATTCGAATCTCTCGAAACTGAACAGAGATTATTATTATTATTATTATTATTATTATTATTATTATTATTATTATTATTATTATTATTATTATTATTATTTGGACTCACTAGGAATTCTTACACAGGTTTTCATCAAAATTGATCACTTATAACAACTCGTGTAAGAACAACTCTCTCCTACGATTCCAAGTATTCTTCGCCTCTTCTGATAATCTTTGCAAATAAACTTGCGTTATTACTGCTGCCATTTACCATTGATTTCTTCCCACTCATACAGTGTAGGTCTCGTTAGGTCTTTCTATTCTCTTTCACTCTTCGAGACTATTTGTTGTGACAACAGTCGACACTAAAAGATTTTTTTGTTTTTTTAGTGCGAATTAATTTACAATCATACGATTTCAGTTTGCTTGATTCTATGTAGTGTTCGTCTATTTTTTGCTTTAATTCTGTTGTAATTTCTATACGCCGGGTCTGCGTTTGTAGCTCATGTGCATTAGTTTCTGCATTCAAAGGTTTTCTTAATATTTCAGCCATTTTCATTATTTTGATTCGCTGTATTTGCTCAGTCGCTACTCTGATTCCAAAATCTCGCATTCGTTTTGGCGAATTTATTCAGGATCGTTCCTAATGCTATTACTATTATTGGTGGGATATTGACTTTCTTCGTGTTATTATTATTATTATTATTATTATTATTATTATTATTATTATTATTATTATTATTATTACTACTACTAATAACGGATGGGGGGGGTGTTGTCCGAGCGTGAAATACGCTTAAATATATTTTCATTTGTCCAGATTTCGTATATATTATTATAGATTCATGATTTCAAAAGTAAAACAAAAAATATTTAGGTGCCATCAGCCATCAGCTAGAATCAAAACTAGCATTCAAAGCTGGTAACGTTACCACTGTACCAAATTAACACGCATATGAAATGATTAAAAATTAAAAAATTAAAAATAAACTAAGATGAATGCACAAAATGTATAACGATTTATTCGATGTTGACCAATTTTTGACCCCTTAAAAATTATTTTAACCGGCTAAAGACCCATAAAAGAACAATCCGTAAAAAATCCAATCATTTAAGGCCCCTAGCGCCGCTCTACATCTTTTACTTTCGAAAAGATAGAGTTTGAAAATATTGAAACAGTCAGACATATAGGCTTTTATATATATTATTATTATTATTATTATTATTATTATTATTATTATTATTATTATTATTATTACTATTATTATTATTACTATTATTATTATTATTATTACTATTATTATTATTATTACTATTACTATTATTATTATTATTATTATTATTATTATTATTATTGTTATTATTATTATTGTGCTTGTGTTTACATATGTGAAACATATCCTATCCTGCTAAGTGGTACTCTGACCCAAATCTATTCAGAAGAAAAACATAGTCACTTTTGTCTATGAAATCTGTTTGGAAAATAACTTTCCAGAGAGCGGGGTGCGACCATTTGTTTAAATTTATAAGCCAAAAAACAAACAAGAAAACAAATAAAAAAGACACATGCAACATAACACCATTCTCTATAATCACGCGTCACATCACCATCGCTACTGCTACCATGTCGATCTATATTACTTGGCACTGTAATATTGTTTAAATTAAAACTAGATTCTCCAGCCAAGAGTAGACTTGTCAGTCATTCATGTGTGTGTGTGTGTGTGTGTGTGTGTGTGTGTGTGTGTGTGTGTGTGTGTGTGTGTGTGTGTTTCTGTAAACATCTCGGGGTCAGCCAGTACTCGTCGTTGTATATGATATGTCAGATTGAATTTATGTCACCGTGACATGCGATTATACACACGCGCATGCTCGCACGTATATCTAACTAGTCAACGTCAGGCAGGAGAAAAGGAGTAATATCTTAACAGTTATATTAAACACTGTCCGCTACTGAAAAGTGATCCATTATTTATTATCTAGAGCTTTGCATTATCGCTATAGAAGTTAGTTATTTCATTTGCCACAGTGCTTAATTCATAAGTAGTAATTCACAATCAGACAGTTTCGATAGATCAAATCTTTTCAGTGTGATGAGTGGTGTAAGTGCTTTACTACGGGGTATATGGAGTATATATAGCTAGTATGTGTAGCTTATTTCAAACACCTGCAAACCCGTGGATCTTTTCCTGCTCTTTTCCTCTTACTTATGACCTCTGTTCTTTGAAGATAAATATCAACAGACATCTATTGTTTTTACGATAACCATCTTTTATTCTTGTTAGCTTCTTAGGTCAATTGGCTTCGTACCATGTTTGGAGCAATTTTCATATATCTATATCATCGTACTACATGACCTCGAAACGGTGTCCGCTATTCTACAATGTCTGTCGGGATGTACCAAAAAATTCTAAATCTCTTAAAAAATGCACACACATCGGAATCCTAGCTTCATCCGTGAATTCTAAAGAAAAGTGCATTCAGAATATTCGTAATTGTAAGAAAATAAATTCTAGAGCGGAATAAGGTCGCTCATTCTAATGGTACTACTACCGTCTTCGTAGTTATTTTGTTATAACTTTTAGAACAAATCACATACTCTCACACACACACACACACATATATATATATATATATATATATATATATATATATATATATATATATATATATATATATATATATGGGTAACTCCGGCCAAATAAAAACGCTTAATACAACGAAGATACTTAACATAGTTTGTCATAGAAGAATACAATTTAAGACTGTAAGTTATATTTTGCATGAGTATATTGTTCGACATTATACTCAAAAAGGAAATATTAAAATGTCCTTAATCCGTGAAATTTCAAAGAAGTGCGCCTTCTCATCAGAGGAAAGATATTAGCAAGTTAATATTATAGCGAAGCTATGAATTTGCTTGTGCTGTCATAAATTGAAACGACATTATATGGAAACTAGTCATAAATGCAAAAAAAATGTTTTAGCGCAAAGAGTTCATTAACTGAGAAAAGAACTGAAAATTTAAAAAAAATTGAATTAATAATCAAAGATTAAAAACCCAGATGAAATGATATAGAATGGTTAGGTATATTCAAGTCGAACCGATCACAAGAAGCAATGTTTTCATAAGAATAAGTGGAGTTTATAAGTTTGACAAATAGATCCAAATTCAAAATCCAAAATGTGTGTTTTAATCCAGATCTAATCCGTTTGCAGACAGTCACGAAATAAAGATTATTTCACATCTTTAACTTGCGTTTTTAACTTAGGGAAAATTGAACCGGCGTAACACATTTTCTATGACCGTTTATAAGGTTTGCTAATGACGGACCACTTGATTTAAAAAATACAACGGAAACGGAAATAAAAAACAGAAAAACGAGAAAAAAAAATGGCTGTGCCTTCGAAACCGAAACAGATTATGTTGCACTTCAATTTCTTGTTCTCTGTCAGTGGAGGAGAAATCCTTCACGATTGAGACAATTTTTATTTTTGTTCCTTTTCTCCGCGTTAAAAAAACGACCCTGGTGTCTAACTCTATCCCGTGGGGAGGCATTGTAAATAGGAACAGATTCGGAGGCGTCCTGGATGTGGTCTCGATTGCTTGATTTATATTAAATAGAAGTAAATGATATAATATCCATTCACTGTGTTTCCTCTAATGAGAAGAACGCATTTCTTCGAAACTCCGCGGATTTAAGAAATTTTAATATTCTTTATTTGAGTACTGTGTCGAATAATAAGTTCATGTAAACTATAATTTAAAGTCTTAAATTATTTTACAGCCACTGATCGCCATAGATAATAATACGCTACCTGGAAGCTTTTCGCTCAAACTCCGAAACTTAACATTCACAAGCATCATGAATTAGAACAAATATATCGAAACCATTATCAAGATTGCTGCAAAGAAGTATCTTTGTATGTTCTCTTTACCGTGATAGAAAACTGCTCACACCTGATAATATCCTATATCTTTACGAAGTCACCAATCGCCCGTGTTTGAAATATTGTTTCCACATTTGGGCTGATGCATCAATCACTAGTCTCTCGCTTTTAGACAGGGTCCGAGAAATAGAATTTAATAGGTCCCGCGCTATCATCCAAACTCTGACCCATTTTCTTATTGCTGCAGTGTTACATTCCTGTGACTATTTTACAAGTAATCTAATTGGATCTGCTCTGGCCAACCCGTAGCATTTGTACCCACTCGACGTAAATACTCTTGAGTGAACCGACAAGCATCAAAATCCCGCTCCTAAATTGTACAGATACTTAGATGCAGGAAGTCCTAACAGTTTCAAACTTAGAACTGCTAGACTTTGGAATTCTTTGACTGATTCCTGCTCCCCTTACTATACTGGCGTGCAGAAAATCAAATGTAATGTGAGCAGACATCTCGCTGCTGAACTCTCTATATAGTCTCCCTTTATATATATTTTCTCCAATAGTACAACTTAGTGGCACTATGCCTTATTTTGGGGTAATAAAGTGTAATATACTGGTGCGGCAGAAATATCTCCCACATTTTAAACTCTAAACTATATGTTGCTCATGAACTTATGCAAGTGACAATGATGTTTTCATTTCGCTAATAACTTGCCATTTGTTTTTTTTGTATCCTTACTTAATAATATGGTTTGGGTTGGTACATATTGTGCTTTTAGTGTAGAAATGCTTTCTGAGAATGGTGACTCTGTAACTCCAACACAAAGAGCTTTCCAACTTTCCAAGTCCATTACAAGTTAGGACGGCATGATGATGTTCCAGATAAAAATCAGTACAGTTATGGGTTGCAAATTTCAGAGCTACAGATTTAGAACTTCAAAGAAAACCACTTAGAAGGCCTCAAAGCGCTCGAACGCCAGATAGTATTCTAGCTGTGAGACTTTCTGTTACTTAGTCTTTTACACGTTCAGCTTGCAAACATGCATTGACCTTGGGATTGTCTCATCGAACAGTCTGAAGAATTCTATACACTGATATGTAGTACCATCCATTCAAATTGAGGATTGCTCATAAACTGCACGAGCACGACTGAGAAGATCTCATGTCAAAATGTGGAAGATATTTCTGTCGCACCCTGTATTAATCTTTTTTTACATGGGCATAAACACTTATCAAGGCCCAGATACCACTCGAGGTTAAGGGCTAAGAGTGTACAGTAGTCAATTGGACATAGTAATCGTTAGTAATGGAAATTCGGTAAATTTGTTAACTTAAGTGGAACGGCTCATCAAGAACTTGTTTACGCTGGACTTGAAGACAATGATATAGTAGTCAGCTGGAAAGCAGGAAAACGGAAGAGTGTAGCGAAAAAAAAACATATACATAAGTTTAACAACCACAACTTTGTCGAGTAAGTTAACTAAACATCGTGTTGTATTGTTATCATAAAAGGGGACCCGTTGTATGATCGTCTAATGTTCTGTCTGTTTGTGATATGTTCATATCTAATTGTTCTTATGCTTTTGTGTGTGTGTGTGTGTGTGTGTGTGTGTGTGTGTGTGTGTGTGTCGTACATCAATTTTGGACATGCCTTCTTCATGCATCGTTGATCTTGTCCACCTGGAATTCATTTCGTTCTTGGAGGGGAGACTGGAACTCTGTTTTGGACGAATATTCATTCACTCGAAGACGATGAATGGTTTTATATAGTTTTTATTCACCTTCCAGATCTCGATCGCAGAAGAATTGAAAGTGAATGTCTTTGCTTGCATAGGTCTTATTTTCACACACGTCAGCGTCCCCGCCCAGTGAATGGGGGGGGGGCGACAGTAACAGTTATATTAACTGTCCGCTGTTCTCTACGTCCAAACCCAAACTCACCGACTGCAGCTCACCTGATCACATGACTTACACGCAGATCCGATCAGCTGACCCTCACTTCCGGTAAAACGTGTCTACAATATAATTTAACATAGTTCTTACTTATGTTCGACCTATTTCTTAACCTTCGTTCTCAAACGAGCGCCATTGCTGATTAATCAATATTTCCGTCAACTAATATTCATAAAATTCAAATATTAGAAGAATTATTAATTAAAACTAAAAAGAAGAATTATTAATTAAAACTAAAAACAAATATCAATAAAATAAACTTTAATACTATCATTAACATAACAAATACTTGTCAAATGTCCATAATAACATGGCGTATTTTATAAACCAATGAATTACTAATAAAATATAACAATTATGTATATTAAAAAAATGTTCGACGGATTTAAAAATGCCTTGGGCCTACAGAAAATATGGCGACCACATCAGTCAGTTCTTTCCAGCAGCTCGGAACTTAATTAGAAAGATAGTAAGAATCGAAGCCAAAATCATTAGACATGAAATATTTATTTTATTGAAGGATATATATATATATATATATATATATGTGTGTGTGTGTGTGTGTGTGTTCTAGGTTGAAAACAATTTAAATTTAAAACCGATGGATTTAGCGAACTTGTTAATAGTGCTCAATACTAAAGAGCATTATATACTGTTATTAATATCCAGATAAACATTTTATATGGTCACCACAAAAACATGATAATGTTTCGTCAGTCCGTAACTGATGATTGATTAGGTGAATCAAGTAGCTTTTAATCAATTTAGTCCCTTAAAGTTCATATATCTATATAAATATATATGCGCGCGCGTGTGTGTGTGTATGTATGTGTGTGTGTGTGTGTGCTAGTTAATATTTTTAAAGGTAAAACAACCAAAAAAGGTTTAACGAGGTTAATGCAAGAGTACTTTATACCGGGGTAGGGCAAAGCATAATTTTTATTTATTTTACATGAGAATTAATATATCGCCACACATTCAGGAGCATTTTTCAGAAAGGTTTAGTTTTTGTAACTGGCTCACCGAAACATGCTCATGGAGGTGTAGTGACATATTAATGCTTATTCAAATAAAATGCTTATTCAAATAAAATAAAAGCATATATATATATATATATATATATATATATATATATATATATATATATATATATATATATATAAGTTCTCTCGGTGCTACATCATCACTTTTACTAATAACCCTGCATAAATTATGAACCCATATATTTTCTATTCAGCTACAGATTTAATAGTAAAAATTACTATAACTTTAAGCTTTTCTTGGATAACTAATATATAATAATTGGGTCTTAATGAGAAATGCTTTACACATCAGTATACCCAGACCTTGTTGACTTCAATTCTTATTGTCAATGAATAAAAACGATGGCGCAATAGAAGTGCAGTTAGTTCTTGTGCATACCTAGCTTCACTATTTGTGCAGACACTCTTAAAGAGTTTGCTTGTATTTCACTTCTGTTCACCTGTATGATTTATTTAGCATAGGTACACCAAGTTTACTTCTATATTTAGAACGGCCACATTAAAACCGAACGTTTGCATAGGCCTGGATTGATGTTTAATTGCGTTTTCTGCCTCAATTAGTAGCGGAATCTGGAAGCTTAGCACAGTTATTAGTGCAAAATATTAGGTTCTCGAATAACAGAAATGAAATGTAAAGTAATATACCTAACGGATAACTACTAGTAGTTAGTTAAAAAGTGTTATATGATTGATAAAGACTAAGTTATAGTTATGGTTTTATTATTTTAATATCAACGTCAATCCTTATATAAACAAATAATGAATAAAATAGTTAAATTAATCACAGCATGGTTATTATTATTATAATTCTATTTTTGGTCGCCCGACAAAAGGAGGGTGGGCCTGTAAATTCCGTTCGTCCGTTCGTCTCTCCGTATTTTTCTCAATAACTACGCCTTGGAATATTTTGAAATTTTGCACAAACATTAAACATGATATGAGTAAAAAAAAAGTAGCAGAACGAACTCCACTTGCTCCTCTCGGGGTGCCTTTCGAGTTAAAATTCTAAAATTGACACTTTTGCGCTTATTAAAAAAATTGATATCTTGGATTTTTATAAAACTTTCTTTAAAAAATGTAACTAACTTATTTCTATATAATTTTGTTGTCTATATTTCGCAATAACTCTTGGGTGTGCCCGAAGGGCTCTTTAAGGGCTAATAAAACACTCCATTTTTGAGACTATTTTATCATAGTTGTCCAAAATTTTCTGTGTATGTCTTTTTAGCAGTTTTGCATGGTGCTGGACTCAAAATTTAAGTTAAGGCCTTGGGAACTGTGAGGGCTAAATGGAGGGGGCCAAATCATTGACTTAGCCATTTTTTTTTTGCATGGTGCGGAACTCAAATTTAAATATGTTAAGGCCTAAAAATGCACCTTTTTTATATATTTTCTCCGGGATTTGACGTCTCATGGGGAGTTTTGGGGCTAAGTGTGGAGGAAATGGTGAACTTTTTTGTCATTTTTATTGCTTCATTCACTGTGCACTCACGAGGGTCTATGCATGCTTCACTTATTATTATTATTATTATTATTATTATTATTATTATTACTGTTACTAGTAGAAGTAGTAATAATTACAACAATAATGATGATGATAATTGTTATATAGTGGGATGCGTTATAACATAAAATATCTTACCGCAGGTAGTCCAGCCTTCACGTGGGTATGTTTGCAGCACATGATGGAAGAATGGAATAATTATGAACAAATAAGAAAATCACTCATTGTTACATAACGATATACATGTATTATGGAGAAACACACACACGCGTAACGAAAATACAAACATACTACATGAAAAGTTAGAAGTCCGAGTATGATAACAGGAACGAAAGTCACTCTGTTTTCCCTCCAGTCTCTACTTCCGGTCGTTGATCTCGCAAGAAGTCGCGGGAATTTTGTCTAGATCTCGGACAAGGGGAGGCAACTTTGCCCAAAGAAGTAAAGAATTAATCCCCTTGCATTATACTTTTGTATCGTCCTAACAAGAATAATGATGATGATAATAATTATAATAATAATGATGATAATAGTAAGAGGAAAATAATGATGATAATAAGATCACTAAAGTTCAACACAACAAGTACTAATATTAGTTATTATTGGTAGGACCAGTTGCTATATGTGATCTTAAACCGGTAGAGCAGTGGGTGTCGCCAGGTTATTTTTACCCAAGACCAGAAATAATAAAGCGCCTCCACGAGTCCGGAGGGTCAAGCAACTCTCGGATATTTTCGGAATTGTTATTATATGTTTTTTTGGTAAAAAAAATCTAAAGCAGACAGGACATTTTGATATCAAAAGAACTGGTTTGTTGAAATATATTTTCTGCGGACAAAAAGAGGGAGAGTTTGTGTTTGCTCTATACTTTTATGCAAAGATCTCTTCGTTATCTGGTCTTGGGTATAACCTTAAACTATATCCGATGGTGAGGCTCTTGAGGAGTGTGGAGCAACCCTTTAATTGCTATTGCTCCCAGATCCACTCTGACCTGGAATATATTCTTTGACCACTCCCAGTTATAATTTGTTCTCAACTAAGTGCTTGCCTATAACAGCCTATCAGTCATGTATTTACACATACTAACTAAAATGATTATATTAGAATACAACTGACAAATATATATGATCTTGAGTTATAAACATAGATTCATTAATCTTCTTATTTATAACAATTTTGAATATATTATACAAAATAGAAACAACAAATATACATACGGGTATATCATAATATAATGACTAGATCACTCTGACTGACGGAAAAACATTTAATGAAATAAATGTTTAAAATTCAGCAATATCTCTCGCGGTTAATGGTAGCCGAATGGGTATGGTTCTTCCTAATGGAGCCAGAGATGGCTTCTCTTGCCGGGTTCAGATCTATCGACTGTTGTTAATCGTGACACCCTGCACTGAAGATTCCCGAAAGGATGAAACACTAGTGTCTATAGGTATTTAATCCTTATAGTAAATAATTATATATATATATATATATATATATATATATATATATATATATATATATATATATATATATATATATATATATATATTGCAGTCCGTCATACGAAACCAGACCACTCATCAAAAAGTTATACCGGGTGAAAGAAATACGAAATACGAAACCAGCACACTCATCAAAAAGTTATACCGGGTGAAAGAAATACGAAATACGAATCCAGCACACTCATCAAAAAAATATACCGAGTTAAAGAAACCAGCACACTCATTCTAAGACTGATTTTAATGAGCAGAAATAAAAAATAAAATTTAGTATAATTATTTAAAGATGAATACATTAATTAAAGATTTAGATTATACAGTATATTTTAAAATATCTCGCAAAAAATATAATTTGAAAAGTATTTTGAAAATATTAGATAATAGTTTGCTAATGTATTAGAACGGTAATAATTTTCAAAGTATATTTAAAAAAATGATAAATGAATGCAACTGAATTGTTAATAATAAGTAATGAAACGAATGAAAAGTTTTGTGTAATTAGTTAAAAAAAATATTTTAATTCCAAATTTAAGTCTATCAAAGGTTTTTCGCAATATTTTGTTTACACATTTGTATAAAAGAAAGTCTTGTGTAATTAGTTAAAAAAAAACTAATTTTATTTTAAATTTAAGTCTATCAAATGTTTTCCGCAATATTTTTCCACAAATTTGTATGAAGGAAAGTCTTGTGTAATTAGTTAAAAAAAACTATTTTAATTCCAAATTTAAGTCTATCAAATGTTTTCCGCAATATTTTTCCACAAATTTGTATGAAGGAAAGTCTTGTGTAATTAGTTAAAAAAAAAATATTTTAATTCCAAATTTAAGTCTATCAAAGGTTTTTCGCAATATTTTTTCACACATTTGTATAAAGGAAAGTCTTGTGTAATTAGTTTAAAAAAAACTAATTTAATTTTAAATTTAAGTCTATCAAATGTTTTACGCAATATTTTTCCACAAATTTGTATGAAGGAAAGTCTTGTGTAATTAGTTAAAAAAAATTTTTTTTTTCAAAACTTATTTTTTATAGACGTTTTTAAAAATGTAAGTGAAGTGTAAAAATATTTTTAAAAAACGTATTTCTTTCACATTTCGTTTCAGTGTCATTCGGTTGTTGTTTTCACATAAAACCTAAACTCAGTCGGCCATTTTGTTTCTAGACTATGACATGTAAACATTACGACTAATATTGAATCAAAAAATGTAAGTTACGCAGTGGCTAAAAACAAACACAGATATGCAGAAACGCTCGAAAAGTGACCACATAACTTTATTAATATAGCCACTCAAAATGAAAGACTGTTTTACGATTGTATTATTTTTAAGTGTAGTCATAAATTCTATAATTGCATTAGAACTTAGCATCATATTTTGTATGGAAATTGTCTCTATTTATATCTTCGTTTATGTTTGGTAATCGTATAACTATATAATCATAATTGTTTATCCGGCAAAGGGCGGCGCCTCGTAATATTTAATTTACCATAAGTCGAATTGTTCGCATGGGCCAACGGCGGTTGATGTTTTCTGTTTGTGCTTTTAAATACTTTCAGTTTTTTTTGTTTTTTTTTGGGGGGGGTTATGGTTCGTCTTATGGAATATTACGTATCATTTAATCAACATTTGGCAGCGCATTCTACGAATTCTAAGAGAAACGAATGGGAAAGGGTGGGCAGTTTGTTGTACTATCATTGCTGGGCATAAGGGATGAGGGTGGGGTAAGTACAAAAAATGTAGGTAAAGCAGGCAGTTAAATAAACAGCAAATGTCACCGTGCCCTCTGAGCTGTGTTTACAGAATGTAAGCGTCTTTTTTTATCCAATACTTATCGAAAGGCAGTTAGATGTGTGTGGGTATTTCAAAAGAATTTCCCGGAAAACTAAATAAACGTTAGTAAGAAAATGTTAGTTAGAATTAAACCGCCTTTGACCCAATGAGCAAGTATTTGTTATAAAGCAAATCATATTTTGTGCTTTTATTTTTAAATATATATATACATATAATATATAATATATATAATACATATAATATATATTTATAATCTGTCAGTAAAGAACGCACAAATATGATACACACAAACACTCCATTATATATAGAATATGTATACGTGGGTGCGTGCGTGCGTGTGTATGTGTGTAGACATATGAAACGAACAGTAGAAGTCGAAATAGGAAAAGAAAGAGAGGGTGGAAGGAAAAGAAGGGAGAAGGATGAGAAACAGAATAAAGTGCTGGTAAAAGGAAGAATAGACAGAAGAGCAGATGAAATAAATCATTATTATCAATTAATATACATTAGGAACAAATATACCCACGCTTTGCGCTGGACTTTGCTGTACGTTTGGGTACCTGTTTCACATCTACTAGAGCGTACAGTAAAGGCCCGATCTTAACATTTGACCTTGAACTTGAATAATAGTGTTCACAACCCCAAGGTTCGAGCCCATCATCGTCAGGTTTGGACATGATCGGTTCAGTGGTTTGGGCTGTAGGAGAGTATATATACATAGTCTATGACCTTGGCTTTAACCTTGAGAATCCGTAAGTGGGAGACATTCATGATGCTAAGTTTGGTCATGATCGGTCTAATGGTGTGGGCTGTAGAAGCGTATATATATATATATATATATATATATATATATATATATATATATATATATATATATATATATATATATATATGTATAGACTATGACCTTGACTTTGACTTTAAACTTTGAAAAATTGTGTGTTCCAATCCTAAGTGGTGAACCATTATCATGCCAGGTTTGGCCATATCGGTCCAGTGCTGTGGGTTGTAAGCGAGTATATGCATATAGTCTATGACGTTAACCTTTAAACTTTACCTTAAAAGATGGTAAGCACCATCCCTTGTTTGGGGACCATCATTATGCAAGGTTTGGTTATGATCAGTCCAGTGGTTTGGTCTGTAGGAGAGTTTTACACACAGATTCACACATGCACACGAATACTACTACTGTATATATAGAAACATTTGAAGTGCTTTCAATAAGTTTCCAGACCTTTTTTTTTTTCGTGTGGGAACTTTTATTGATAGTACACGCATAAAACTCTTGCCACCTTCGAAGTAATCCTCTCCGGCTGCGATGCAATTGTTTTACTGTTCCAGTAACTCCTGAAAAGACCCATACAGTCCTTGTGTGCATGACAATGATCCTCGTCAACGCCTATTTCATCTGCTCAATAACCTCGAATTTTTTCCTTGAGCTTAGGGAATAATCAAAAGTCACAGGGAGCAAGGTCTGGACTATACAGAACTGTCTTGATGCTCATCTTGGTCAAATAGTCTGTGACAAGGATTGAGTTGTGGACTGGTGCATTCGCGTAAATCATTTGCATATTCAGTTCCTCGTTAATAATTGTGTGTAGTTCCCACACTGACATCAAACTCTGCACTTATTGTCTCTGTATAGACGACGGTCCTTATCAATGTAATTCATTTATTCGGCCAATCAACTCTGGTGTTTTGACTTCTTTATCCCTCCAACACCTCTCATCATCCCTCACAGACTCCCTTCCTTCCTTGCATCTGTTATGCCACTCAAAAACTAATGATCGATTCATGCAAGATGATTCAAACGCGGTCCGAAGCATTCCATACGTTTCTGTGTGATCTTTCCAAGTTTAAAACAGAATTTAATTGCATATTATTTATGAAAGTGTCCACACATCCAGACCGAATTTTTGAAATCATCAGTTGTGACAATCAGGCTTTAGTATGGTGTATTCCAATTCCTGCAGTAGCGGTTCATGTGTACCTGAGATCATACAAATTGGTTTGTCATCTCAGAAGATTTATAGCAATAAGATACTGAACTTTCAAGAGTTTACGGCAATTTTAAATGCCTGTACATTAACGTCTGAGAATCTATTGAAGACGCCTTATATATATATATATATATATATATATATATATATATATATATATATATATATATATATATACATATATATATATATATATATATATCATTAATTATTATTTCAAAAACGAAAATAGGATTTAAAAAAATAAATGATATGTAAATATGCAAAAAAATAAAAGATTGTGTGTATGTATATCCACACACACACACACACACACATATATATATATATATATATATATATATATATATATATATATATATATATATATATATATATGAGCAAACAGTTAATGAAATATGTTAAAAAACACTTTGAAATGAGTTAAGAACATATTTAATCTGAAAAGGAAACACTAGATAAATGGATAGTCCTTAATCCGTGGAGTTTCGAAGAAATACTCTCCTTCTCATCGGAGGGTAGGAATTAGCACAATGTGGGATCGGATTTTGCATGCAGAAGTATTTGATGAAACAACAAATAAGTCAAAGATCTTACTTGAAAACAAAATAGTTATGCCTCGGAAGTAGAGTGAAAAGCACATCTTATTTTTCTTTTATTAATATTATTTTTTCCGTGTACACATTTTTGTGAATTATTCCATGGATTTCTGCCTTTGGATTATTATGGATCCTCTTCTTCCAATTACGGGATTTCCTTGGATTTTACTTGTACAAATGGAAATTCTTTTAACTTTCTTGAAGTTTTACATTTGGATTTTACCGTTACTGGATTTTTTATCTTCCACCAGACTATCCATTAATGTGTAATCACCTTTTTCTTTACCATATTCCCTCTGCTTAACTTATTTTGTTTTCAAGTAAGATCTTTGACTTATTTGTTGTTTCATCAAATACTTCTGCATGCAAAATCCGATCTCGCATTTTGCTAATTCCTACCCTCTGATGAGAAGGAGAGTATTTCTTCGAAACTCCGCGGATTAAGGACTATCCATTTATCTAATGTTTCCTTTTCAGATTAAATATGTTTTTAACTCATTTCAAAGTGTTTTTTAACATATTTCATTAACTGTTTGCTCATATTATAAGCTCTATTTCCTATTTGGTATTATCGAGCTTTTATATCTGGCTGAGATAATTTTATAAATATTAATTCTTTAATATTAATAATTTACTTTAATTTTACCATCTTGGATCATTTTCGTAAATTCAATTGTAATTTTCATTATATATATATATATATATATATATATATATATAATGACTTATTTTATCATCTGTCTCTCCTCTTCCTTTTATACACACAGCCTTCTCTCTTTACCATGACACATTCTCTCTACTTTTTCAATGTTTCACTGTTTTGCTTTTCAATCCTCTTTTTCTGATGCGCACCTTCAGCCTACTTTCATTTCTTACACACACACACACACACACACACACACACACACACACATATATATATATATATATATATATATATATATATATATATATATATAAGTGGCCTGGCAAGACAACAGGGGAGACAACCGAAGGAGAAAAACTTAATCTGCCTGGCAGGACACTAAATATACAAATGTAGGCAAAGTTGGATATATTTTATTGGTTTAAAAATATACGTTCTTTTTTTTTTTTAAATTGTCATACAATTTTAACCTATTGACTGGTATTATAATCTTCAATAAACCTTCAAATTTTCATGTAGTTTTGTGACATAAGACCAAATATATGAGGATTTAAATAATCAATTTTGCTGCATATATATATGTATATGTATATATATATATGTATGTATATGTATATGTATACATACATGTATACATATATATACATATACATACATATATATATATATATATATATATATATATATATATATATATACAATATTTTGGCAATTTATAAGTTCGAAATCTCAGCAACCAAGCAAAACCAGAATTTAACAAATGAAGGATCATTGGAAAACTAATGACCTGAATTGTGTAGGGGGTACTTTTACATTCGGTCCTAAGTTCGCACATTAAGGGGATCATCCATCATCCCTAGCCTATTTTTGACACTTGTTTACATCCAAAAATGTTTCTATCATAGTCATTTTTTTACTTTTTTTTTTGCATATGGATTACAAAATATCTAATATTTCCAAAAACCTCTGGTTTTTATGGCGTGCAGACACAAAACTTGATGCTATGGTTTGATTCCATATATTTCTTAAATGTTATATCTGACCTCGTTGTTTTCAAACATAAAGCAAATTTTACAGTACATAAGGATTTTTGGATTCTGGAGATATTAATAATCGTGTCCTATTTTCAAAAGAGAGGAGATATAACATATGAGAAATATTTGGAATCAAGTCTTTTTTGCTGCTATTTCAGATAATTTGGAAACATACAAGCAAGGTTTAGTCTCCTCTCCATAAAGACAATTTGGGAGGAATATATATATATATATATACTAGCAAAAGTACCCATCGTTGACTGGGTTCAAAAACAACCTACAGAAAATGGACTCTGATTTATGAAAGTATAATAGATTATGAAAAGGAAGGGTTGTAAATTTGGATTGAATTTGGGGGTATCAAAACCAAAGCAAAATATGATGAAAGTAAAAATAAAATAGATACATCCTTTAACTTATTATACGATACCTGTTCAAACTGAAACACTTATCACAATATTCTGTGGATCTATATTAAAAAATCTTATTAAACTTTGTGACATATTTCCATTCTATGGAGGCCAGGCGCGAACGAACACCCCATAATTTTATTATACCATATTTCTTCAAACTGAAACATAATCATCAAAGTATACTTACGCAGATAGATATGAAAAGTCTTTATTAACGTTTGTGCCTATTTCCATTATATGGAGGCCAGACGCGAACGCAGACCCCTAAATTTTATTATACCATCCCTATTTAAGTTAAAACATACTTATCAAAGTATTCTTATGTACATCTATATCAAAAACAATTGTAAACGTTTCTTTTTTTAATTTCTAAATTTTTTATTTCCATTCTTTGTGGACCAGGCGCGGACGCAGACCCCGCAATTTGTATGAACCACCGTTCTGCTAGATCAAACATACCCATTCCTGATCCTCGATACATCTTCTATCATTATATGCAATCAGTTTTTTTTAAATAGATAACCATATAAGAGCCTATTCGTGACCACACACACACACACACACACACAGACATTCAGCTTTATATATATATATATATATATATATATATATATATATATATATATATATATATATATATATATTAGTGATGAGACGATTCAAAGGTTTTTCTGTATACCGATACAATTACCGCTAACGTTTTAAATTTCTGATTCCGATACATCTACCGATTCCGATTCTTTATAATTCTCTAAATATTTTATTATAGAATTACTATTTTTTATGTTACGGTAAAAAAAAAACGTGTTAACTGCGAAGATATTTTTTGCAAACGTAAAATTAATAAAAGAAAGTATAAACCGTGTTGGCGTTTGCTTAGTAGTTTTTGACTTTAAGCTGGACATATAAACATACAATCACATAGACAACTGTTTTTTTTTCTATAATATATTCTCGCAACGTGGTTTGAAATATAAGGCATAGAAAGAATTGATATGACATCATAAATGCGAAATGGGAGATGACGACTGAGATAAAACGTTAAAGAACATAAATAAATAAAATCGCAGATGTTTTTCTTCAAAAAAGGAAGCAAAGAATTGAGTGAAGAAGAAGGAAAATCGTATTTTTATCAATCTCTGAATACCGAATCTCAATGAACTAAAACTAAAAGAAAACATCCTAAAACATCATACAGTAGACGTACAAAGAGATCAACTAATAAACAGCTCTAACATCGTTTACTGAAGATCCTTGAGGGAAGCACTTATTATAGTAGCACAAGTTTGATGATAAGTGAATTCGCCAGGGTCATCTTGAAATAGACTTTGCTTTCACCAAAGCGGAAGATATGAAAGGGCTATCGACCGTTTAGTGTCAGAAGATTGAATAAGAAAACATCAGTGCTGACATAACGTTATGACTGGAGATCGTATATTAAGAAACGAGTCTTTGCCGCCGGGACTGGTTTGATGCGTCGATAAATTGCGGATTTTAGCGCGTATGTCCTGTCTACAGTTCAAAAAGAATAAATAAAAAAACAAAAATAAAAATACAAGAAACGTCATAAAGACGTTTCTTGTTGAGAGAAGGGGTGGATTATCTACATTAAAAACCGACTTCGCGGCCAGCTTTATCCAATTATGAGGCGAGTAAATAAAAGACGTACAACATCTATCATATAAGATTGTTTTGTGAAGTTTTGAAAGTTGAACCTAAGTAACAGTTAAGTTACTCGTGCTATCCTTGATTTTGAATAGCCCAAGTTTGCGTTTTTCTTTTCAATTGCTGTAAATTGTTATTGTGTTATTGACATTACGTTGCTTGAAATTAACACGATATGGGAACGATTAATTATAAATAATCTAATATATAAATCTCACTATATCTGTGTGTGTGTGTGTGTCTGTCTCCGGTTTTCAAATTATATCTCATCCTAGACTGATAATCATTAGACGATGTGCAATAGCTCAAAAGATTCGGCATTTTCGGTGCCGAATTTTATTAGGGGCATTTACTCGATTAAAATAATTGCTAAGGGGTACAAAAAGGGTTCAAACTTGAAAGCAATAAAACCTTGATGAGCGTAGCACAATGGCGTCATTGGGCACATGCGTACATCGAGTAAAAAATGTATTCAAGATATTCACAACTGGTGCAACGGATAGCGTGACCGCTTAGTAGCACAAGTGTTGCGGTTTCGATCGCCATTATTTCCTTCTATTTTTTACATTCCGATATTCTTGAATTTTATACGTTATGTAATAATCACACAAGAAAACTTTTAGTAAACAAAAATACAAAAGATTTTTTTGATTTGCGTAACGGAAATCTCATATTGAAAATATATATGATATATCGGCTTATTTGCTGCATTCCAAAAATGAAGTAAATAGATCAAGTAATGGAATTTGTATTGGATTTACTCCCAAACTAATTAACCGAGCATTAAGAATATTAATTATGTGTATATATTTACATATTTCTATGTCTTGGATTCACTCCAAAACTAATTGACAGATCATTATGAATTTTAAATATGTTTATATAAATATATATTTGTATGTGTTGGATCTACTCCTAAACTAATTAACCGATTATTATGTATTTAAATTATGTGTATATGCTTATATATTTCTTTGTATTGGATTCCCTCCTAAACTAATTAACCGATCATTATGAACTTTAATTATGTGTATATAATTATATATTTGTATTATTGGATTCACTCCTAAACTAATTAACCGATCATTATAAATTTTAATTATGTGTATATGCTTATATTTTCTTGTATTGGATCCACTCCTAAACTAATTAACCGATAATTATGAATTATAATTATGTGTATATGTTTATATATTTCTATGTATTGGATTCACTTCTTAACTAATTAACCTGTCATTATCAATGATTAGTGTGCGTATATAATTATATATTTGTATGTATTGGATACTAATTAATTGATCATTATAAATTTACTGTATTATATATGTTTGTATATTTGTATAGATGTCATATTCCAAAAATCACATACAATGATCACTTTTTAATGTATTTATGCATACAAGAAATTCTATCAAAGTAATCAGGTATTTGTGTAGTATAGTACTCATGAAAAAAAAAACAAAGAAAATCTTACCTGTGACATATATGAAAGTTATTAAAACCAAAAATCACGTTTAATATTCGAGTAGTATGACTTACATATGAGAAATAAGGTGCTTCTTCGCTATAGCATCCAGATTACAAAACAAACAAATTCTTACTCCTGACGCACAGAAAATGTAACACAACAGAAAATTAAATAAACGTATCGAGTTCTTTCATTTTTACATTAGAAAAAAGGTAAATTTATACAAACACCGTGACAGCGAATTAACCCTAACCCTAACCCTAACCCTAACCCTAAACCCTAACCCTAACCCTAACCCTAACCCTAAACCCTAACCCTACCCCTAACCCTAACCCTAACCCTAAACCCTAACCCTAACCCTAACCCTAACCCTAACGCTGTCACGGTGTTTGTATAATAATACCAGAAAAAAAGTATTCGTACAGTATCCTACCCGATAAATAAGGTACTTGTACAGTATAGTACTCATATGAAAAACAATGGAAATTTTGACTGTGACGTACATAAAAGTAATCCGAACCGAAAATTATATAATATGTTCGCGTAGTATGACATTTATATAAGAAATAAGGTGCTTCTTTAATATAGCACTCTAATATAAAAGCAAACAAACTC
Source organism: Euprymna scolopes (assembly GCF_053919585.1). Taxonomy (NCBI): domain Eukaryota; kingdom Metazoa; phylum Mollusca; class Cephalopoda; order Sepiida; family Sepiolidae; genus Euprymna; species Euprymna scolopes. The sequence goes on along the minus strand of NC_136505.1, from coordinate 40,557,585 downwards.
TCACCTATGATGTACGGAAAAGTTCGCACAACAGAAAATTATGTGAAATCATCGAGTAGTTTCCTCTATATATTAGAAATATGGTGCTTGTACATTATCCTACCCAAGAAATAAGGTACTTGTGTAGTATAGTACTCATATAAAAAACAAATAAAATCCTACCTGTGACGTGCATAAAAGTCATTAAAACCAAAAATCACGTTATATATTCGAATAGCATGACTTTTAAATGAGAACCTAAGTAACAGTTAAGTTACTCATGCTATCCTTGCTATCTGTAAGAACCGGTGGGCAGTGGTTAGAGTACTTTGTAAAATCATTTTTGAAAGGTGCTTCTTTACTATAGCAATAGATGAAATAACAGACAAATTCTTACTCTAGATGTACAGAAAATTTAACACAACAGAAAATTACTTAAAAGTATAGAGTTCTTTCAGTTTTAAATTAGAAAAAAAGGTACTTCTGCAGTACCCTACCCAGGAAATAAGGTACTTGTACAATGAAGTACCCATATGAAAAACAAAGAAATTCTTATCTGTGACGTACATAAGTTATCAAAATCGAAAATCATATAATATATTCGAGTAATATAACATTCATATAAAAACTCCGGTGCTTCTTCACTATAGCACTCTGATGTAAAACTAACACACTCTTACCTGTGGCATACCGAGAATTTAGCATAACAGAAAATTATGTAAATAATTTTAAATATGTGTTGTTCATTACCCGCCCTAGGTAAGGAATTGCTTTTCCACATATGCGCTGTAAGTTTTCTGTCCAATGAAGGTAAAATTATTCTATACATACGTTGTGTAATACCCGTCCTAGGGTAAGTAAAATATTATTTTGTTCAAGATGGCAAATGATACATAAACATAAAACTTTCCTCTATTCTTAGAATAACAGGTATGTTCAAACTTTTTCTCATTGTCTTATACGGTCACGAGCAACGCCGGGTTGTCTTGCTAGTAGATAATATATACAATAAACAATATATATATGTGTGTGTTTGTGTGTGTGTGTGTGTGTGTGTGCGCGCGCGCGCAGTAATAAGTACTAATAATAATTAGTAATAAAATAGCAATGTTTCCAACTAGAAATAAAATAAGTTTAAGACTCACAAAATTCGTACTAGGACTATCTGTAAGAACCGGTGGCCAGTGGTTAGAGTACTTTGTAAAATCATTTTTGAAACCTATATTCTCCAAAAGGTCGGAGGTTCAATTCTCAGTGTGGGCTGCCATGCGGATCTCTATCAAGTTATGACTGACGGAACGACGTGAAGTAAATAAAGGGCTCCGTTCGAAATTCCGTCCAAATTACAAAGTTCGACAGAAATATTCCCGAGTTCGGCAAGATGCACCTGAATAAGTGTTACGCGTTGCGGCAGTACATATATATTATGTAAAAAGTATGTATTAAGTTCGTGGTATATAATGTATTTTGGGTATATAATGGGTTGGGTATATAATGTTCTTTTTAGCGGTATGTAAACTGCTTACACACACACACACACACACACACACACACACATATATATATATATATATATATATATATATATATATATATATATATATATATATAATGAAAATTACAATTGAATTTACCAAAATGATCCAAGATGGTAAAATTAAAGGAAATTATAAATATTAAAGAATTAATATTTATAAAATTCAGCCAGATATATATATATATATATATATATATATATATATATATATATATATATATATATATATATATATATATATATATTTCACATACAGATAAAGTTCAACATGGCAAATAATATTTTATCCAGAAAATAATTTCCTTAACTACAAAAGGAACAAAATTATATATTTGTATTATCTTCTGGGGAATTATATATTGCCAAACAGAAAAACATTACTTCCATTCATCTGGGGATTTTTGTTGACGAACCAGCCTAAAATGAAATGACCAGACGATTCCGGTTATATTTTCAGACAGCTTTTACTCTAAAAGTTTCCTGTTGGAAGATTTTACGCGTTTTTAGATTTTTCTTTCCCCTGTACAGAGCTATATAGGCACTGTTCCAAACTCTCCACCTCTCCCCATCCGTCTCCGTATCTATAATTCTGTCTCTTTATAACTCCTAACTCTGCTTGTATGTATTCAAACTAATCTTTTTATGCTTACGTCATTCGAAAAAATTTGTAACGACTTAAGTTAATACACTTGAAGTTGTAATAATTTAAATATATATATATGTATATATATATATATATATATATATATATATATATATATATATATATAGTTGTTGCAAATACTCTTTGCTTATGTTTGCTGCATGCGAGGGAACATTATCTTGCATAAAAATAATGTTTTTTTCTGAACGTCAACCTTTGCTTATTCAGGCATGGTTCAAAGTGCTTCTTCAGAAAAGCTACGTAAGCATTTGACGTCACCTTTACGCCTTCTGGAACTCTCCATGGGCCAACTAAAGTACCTCCGATAATCCCAGCCAAAATCATTATCCCACCACCACCTCATTGGCGCCTTAAACGCTGATGACGATGTCATCCATCTAGGACCGATCCTTGCTCCAGCCATCTGGGACACCAAGGGTTACACGCACTTCATCCGTGAGCAAATCTTTGGAAAAATCCGTTTTTATGTTGTCCTCGGTCCATTTTAATCGGTTTTGTATGTGATGTTGCTTTAATGGAGGCTTTGTCACATGCTTAACAGACTTTGCCACTTCTTTCAGAAAGTGACATCGAGTACTTTTGGGGGCATTCTTTAATGTGGCTTGGTCAAAGACTTCTCGACTTGTCTGCCCAAGGTTCTTAACAACTTCACGTTTAATTTGGAGAACGGCGTGAAGTTTGATAGTACCTTCCTATCATTTTCGATATTTCGAGGGTAGTTTTACATTTTGCTAGTTGTTCTGTAATTGTACTCTTTTCAGAACTACTAAAACCACCTTTACGACCCATTCATTTGACGAAACAAACTGCCTTGTTAATAATTTGATACATCTCAAATACCGTGGATTCAGCAATTACGATGGCAAGTTGTTTACATTGTGCGGAACAGTACGAAAATTTCACAGTACGCGCAGCTCAGCATTGCCAACGTTTCCGAGGATTTTGATACGAAACTACCGGTAGGTTTCTGAAACTGGAAAAAAAATTTCTCTCGTTAATAATTTGACACGCAGTGTATAATGAATGACTGACAAAGGTCTATATTCCAAAGATATGATGTTGACCATCTTACAATTTGTTCCTTTAATTAAGTTGGCTTTTATAATTTCTGACAGTATCTGTTTCGTAGCACAAGATCAATCACTTTATTATCATATCAATCAGTAAATCTATTTTGCCCTTAACTCATCAGAAGAAATAGCAACAATGCTCTGTAATTACATTGAGCTTCTTAAATAAGGATTGGTATGTGTTATAAGGGAATAAAGGATATTTCCACAAATATATATATATATATATATAGTATGTTTTCTGATAATTTCTAATTAATAGCTTTTAAAATGTAAATATATAAGTAATTACCTGCCTTCAAGATACAACCGACTTCAAAAAGCACGATCCAAAACCCATCCACTAGGTGAATCAACTGTTTAAAAACACAGCGTGGCATAGTTTCCTTAGCAGTCTAGACTGTTTCAGTAATTATAAGCTTGTGATCCTCTAGGCTTTCTAGGAATAAAAGAGGAATTAAGACAAATAGAATATAAAGATTGGTGTCATATTTATTTGGCTGTTTGAACATTTTTCTACACTCACATTGACGTTTTCGTTTCCCATCACATTTTCTTTTGGGAAAATGGGTTTATCACATTTAACAGCTGTCTAGTTCTTAAATATCCCAAAATAAGCTACACAATAATGAGCTGATGATCCCATTTTTATTGACATTAATTTAGGATAAGGTCTCTTTTGTATTTTATTTTTTAGAATATAGTCTCTTTTTATGATAGTGAAGTTCCAACGTCAAGTAGACTTATCCAGGTACTAAGTTTGTGATGCGTTGAACTTAGTGCTCTTACAAATTGAAACTGCCTGCATTTTATATTAAAATTGTTTATTTTATAAAAGGTTAAAACTTTTAAAACTACACACACACACACACACACACACACACACATATATATATATATATATATATATATATATATATATATATATGATTGGAAATCTATAAAAAAAGAATACGAAAAGTATAAAAGCTTATAACTTTGCTTTGTTCGTTTTCAATTAGTGACGTGCAGGAATATAAAATATTATTATGAAAAAAATATTAAAACTTTTTTTACAGGTACATAATCGACCGATCCTTCAGTCTTCATCGGTGTAGTGAAAGCGATAGCATACACGGGAAAAAAGGGAATGGAAAAGGAAGGAGGCGGAGGAGAAGGAGGAGGAGGAAGAGGAAAAGGAGGCATAGCCAATGAGAAGATGCCACGTCAGTTTTAAATATGTACACACATAAGTATGCACATACACACATGCACGCAGTACATATACGCATATAAACGAAAAATTAAAAATTAAACAGTAAATAAAAATGAAGAAACGCGTCTTTAACTGTCCAATCTGAATTCTAACGATATTATTTATTCCAAGAGAGAATAAGAATTCAAAGGATATCAGACGTTATGAGGAGAAAGGCTATGATGCTCATTTGTAAATCAACGGTTATTTCTCGTTCGAAAAAGAACGAAAACGTCGTTTAAAAATTCAACCGTTTAAAGACAGAAACGAAACGCTACTTTTTATTAATTTATATACTAATATGTACATACACATACGTATACAAACAAATACTCACATGTACAAATATATACATATATATATATACACACATAAACGCATGCATATATACACATATACATATAGTAACAAATACACATGCACATGCACACATGTTTGCGTATATATTTACAGGTAGAGACAGCTATACATATATACACAAGTCTACATAAGCGAATGTAAGTAAGGGAGGGACGGGAAAAGAGCTATAGGTGTGCGAGAAATACATATATATATATATATATATATATAATGTTAAAAGTCCACGTATGCTTCTAGGATAGTGATTTAAAGATTATGAGGGTTTTTTGAAGCATGAAAAACGATGTTACTATTTGTATTTAATATTTTTATTGATATTTTTTATATTTCAAGCGGACCTCCGCTCTTGTTCACAAAAAAGTATCGAAATGAAAAAAAAAAAAAAGAAAACCGTTGATAAAACTGGAGATTAGTAGCGTAGACAGCGTTCATTCCTAGCAATCATGTTCGAAAAAAGTTCACATGAATCATTTTAGCCGTTTGTGGAAGAAGATACTGTTTTTTTAAATATTTTTTAATGTTGCAACGTAAAAGCGTTTAATTCAAATGGCAAAAATAAGACGCAATTGATGTCAATATGTAAAATGGAATAGAAAAAAAAAGCTCCCTCTTTGAAATTAACTCTGACCGGACACTACTAACACTTACTATTGGAGACAGAATGTCTGAGACCACATCACTCTGAAAAACACATTTAGTATCAGCAGATGTAAAAATAACATTTCAAACTCCCATTTAAAAAAAAAACCTTTTCACAAAAATATCTGAAGAAAGCGAACCAAAGCTTGAAATGCGTTATAAACATATTTTAAAATAGAAATATGATAAAAGGCTAAAAAAAACATAATTGTTGATGGCTACACTCTTTTAAATATACATTTTTTCTCTCCTTGGAACTACACAACCATCACTTTAAATATATATATATATATATATATATATATATATATATATATATATATATATATATATATATATATATATATATATATATATCTTATAAAGGTATTTCTATCTGTGTGCGTGAGTTCGTTCAAAATTGACACCTAAACGGCTGGATCGATTCTTTTGAAATTTCACACTAATGCATTATATACTATATATGTGTATATAGAGATATATGTATATTGATACGTGAATATATATGTGTTTATATGTATATATATATATATTTGCATATATATATGCATATACATGTATAAAAATATGTATATTCATGCATATATATGTACATAAATATGTATATACATGCATACATATATGTATATATATATGTATATACATGCGTATACATGTGTGTATCTATAATAATATATATAATATAGTGTAAATATGTGTATATGTGTGTATGTATATATATGTATGTATATGCATATGTACATATATGTATTTACGTATGCATGTATATATATATATATGTATATATATGCATAAATATATATATATAAGTATGCATATATATATATATGTATAAGTATATATATGTATGTATATATATATATATGTATGTATCTATATATGTCATATTCTACTGGTACCATGTAACCCAATACTACCTGCCTCATAGTCGGGTCACCGGCGACTAAACTGGTTCCCCCACCAGACTTGTTTAGTGAGGAGGGTCGCTAGTCTCCCTGAAGGATTAAGAACAATACAATAAAGGGCGAATGAACCCTGTTTCGGGGGCAATATCTAACTAGCACCGTGTGTGTTTGTGTGTATGTATGTGTGTGTTGGGGTGGAGGGGGCTCCTGTAAGCTGTGGTGAAGGCATCCTTTCTAGGAGAAGCAAATCTCTGATTTAAAAAAAACATAAAGCGGGAGACCAGTACCCGCATTAATATTGTCTGCAGTTTAGCTTGTTGCTGGCTACATATATATATACTCTATATATATATATATATATATATATATATAGAGAGAGAGAGAGAGAGCAAGAGCAATATATATATATATATATATCTTGCTCTTGCTCTTATATATATATATATATATATATATATATATATATATATATATCTTGCTCTTGCTCTTGCTATTGCTTGTCACTTGATCTCAACATTTTGAACCGAGAGAGAGACTTAGCTGTCGTACAAAGCTAAGGCTGTAACATCATCTGTGTATAGATACTCCCTCAGGCATTTGTCTATATATATGTATATATACGTATATACGTGTATAAATATGTATTTATATATACATGGCTATGTGTTTATATATGTATATATACGTACGTATATATGTATACATATATATATATGTATATATAGGTGACTACATATGGGTATGTGTGCATAATGTGTATATATGTAATATATGTGTGCACATATTAGTAAATATATGTATATTTATGTATGTATGTGTACTTATATGTACGTATATTGATGTATATGTATGCGTATATATGCATGTATTTATATGTATGTATTTCTATTATATACCTATGTATATATATCCACATGCATATCTGCATGTGTATAAATACATATATGCATAAATATATGTATGTATGTAAATATATTTATGTCAGGTCATGTCATATGCTACTGGTACCATGTAACCCAGTACTACCTGCCTCATGGTCGGTTCACCAGCGACTAAACTGGTTCCCCCCACCAGACTTGTTTGGTGAGGAGGGCGGCTAGTCTCCCTGAAGGATTAAAAAGAAGACCTTCCAAAGGGCGAATGAAATATTTTTCTGGGTCAACGGCCAACTAGCACCGTGTATATTTGTGTGTGTGTGTGTGTGTGTGTGTGTGTGTGTGTGTGTGCGTATTTGGGTAGAGAAGGCTCCCATAAGCCGTGATGAAGGAAACCTTTCTAGGAGAAGCAAATCTCTGATTTAAAAAACCATAAAGCGGAAGACCAGTACCCGCATTAAGCTGGTCTGCAGTTTAATTTGTTGCTGGCTATCTTGCTCTTGCTTGTTGCTGGATCTCAACATTTTGAACCGAGAGAGAGACTCTGTAACATCATATTTGTATAGATCTCCCTCAGATATTTGGGCTCATGGATTTTAGATGTCTGAGGGAGTGGCACTCGTCTGACAAGACGTTGCAATCATCATGTATACATATATGTATGCATGTATATATCTATGCATTTATATGTGTATAGCTGTGTTTATATATGTATTATATATATGTATATTTATGTATACGTATATATGTATATATGTACGTGTATGTACATATATTAATGTGTAAGTATGTATCTATTTGTATATATAAATATATGTAAATATGTATATATACTTATATGTACATATGTACGTGTATGTATATATATTTATTGGTATGTATGTATCTATGTGTATATATAAATATATGCATATATATATATACGTATGCATATATTTGTATGTGTATATGTATATATATATATGTATATGTGCGTATATATGTGTATATATATATATATATGCATATGTATATATATTTATATATACGTATATTTCTCTTTGTATGTGCGCATATATATGTGTATATGTATATAAATATTTTTATATATGTATATATTTTTGTATACATATATGTGTATATTTATATATTTATGTATATATAAATATGTATGTATATGTTAATGTGTATGTATATGTAAGTATGTATGTATCTATGTGTGTATATATATGCATGTATATATTTTTATATGGATATATGTATATACGTATATGTATATAGATTTATATTTATGTGTATATATATGTGTGTGTATTTATTATGAGCATATATATATATATATATATATATATATATATTGTGTACATTCACTTATATACGTATGTTTATACTTTATATATAGATATAAATATGTAAATGTTATTTTTAGAAGGGCGTTAAAACTCAACTGATATTGCACATAATTAGAATGTGAATTTTTCACATAGCTAATGAACGATCCTGCAAATATTCCCGTATTTATGGCCACACAAGAAAGTTTGTAGACAGAAAATGATGAATGTTCATGCAGTTGAAGTTCCAGACTGATTTGCTCAATGGTCTTTTAAGATATGAATTCAACACACACACACACACACACACACACACACAAACACACACACACACACACACATACACACATTTATATATATATATATATATATATAGAGAGAGAGAGAGAGAGAGAGAGGAAATGGTAATTAATAAAAACTGAAGAAAGTGCTCAATACTGTTGTAGAGCAAATATGAGTTTTATTTTTTATTACTTTATCTTTCTGTTAAGTTGCATTATTGTTTCAGCTACTCGCACGCGTACCCAATTTTAGCACCTTAAAGAAAATTTGACGTAAGCGAGAGCAACGCGGGTATCTATGCATGCAGGCGCACGTATGTGCATATATTTGCACGCCAGGGCGGGGATGTGTGTGTATATGTGACCGTTTCTTTTAAGTATATATGTGTGTACGTGCGCATGTGTGTACCCGTGCTCGCGACCGCTAGCTAATCCTCTCCAAACAATTAACAACAAAATAAAAACTAAAAATAAATAAACCGAATCATAGCCCCCCCCCCCCCCGCCTCCAAACATAAGCGAACACCCAACAGGTCAAACATTCTTACCAAGAAATCATCTCACCAACGAGACGCATAAAAACTTTAACATCAAAACTTGAATTTTAAAGAACCCCCCTCCTCCCACCCCCACATATTCCGCTTCCCCTCCACGTATCCCTATGCTCTCAGCCACACCATAAATAAACTTCCACGACCCTCCCCCACAAGTTTCTTAAACCCCAAAACTAAAACATTACCGACATACCAAGCGCCCCTCCTACCTTCCCCCTTGTTCCCTTCCTCTCTTTTTTCCGTCCTCCTCGCACCCCCCTGACCTCATTCACTCTTTCACTTTCATCCCAAAATAGCGAATATTTCTGTAAAAGTCTGAGGAAGCTACAGACGGCCAAAAAAACGGCCTGATAGCTGAAACAATAATGTAACTTAACAGAAAGATACGGTAATAAAAGATAAATAGTATATATATATATATATATATATATATATATATATATATATATATATATATACGAATATGGTCATCCACATACAGTACTGTTTCGCTGTTTCACAGCTCATCAGTGCGGCTAGACAGGCAACTACCTCAAGCCAGGATTGAAACCCGACCGTTTGTACGGCAGTCAATGCTAAACATATATATATATATATATATATATATATATATATATATATATAAACATATAAATACATACAATAAGATGATGCATTGATTGCAGGTGATTAAATAAGTTACTAACTAAATAGTTTCCAAAGAATGATAAAAAATATAAAAATTAAAAAGTTTTTTTAAAAATATAGTTTGAATGTTAACAAACTTCCAGGACTATATATATATATATATATATATATATATATATATATATATATATATATATATATATATATATATATATATATATATATAGTCCTGGAAGTTTGTTAACATTCAAACTATATTTTTAAAAAAACTTTTTAATTTTTATATTTTTTATCATTCTTTGGAAACTATTTAGTTAGTAACTTATTTAATCACCTGCAATCAATGCATCATCTTATTGTATGTATTTATATGTTTATATATATATATATATATATATATATATATATATATATATATATATATATATATATATATATATATATATATGATGGACTCTCCTGTCGATAATTTGAATTCTCTTGCTATATGACTTCTGATTAATCAATTCTTTTTTACTTTTACTTTCCTTGTCTCACTGACTTTATCAAATAAGGTAAATACTTTTATAAATATTTGCTTATATTTTCTCTCCTCTGAAGAGATGGTAGACATCGAAACCCTATAGGTTAAGGAGATTAAATTCCTAAAGTATTCTTTGTCTTTCTTAGAATAATAAAATCTTTGATATGAAACTCAAACATTTCACTTCAAAAAAGATTTTTGAAATTCATTAAATCACTACAATTAATATATATATATATATATATATATATATATATATATATATATATATATATACATACATACTAGCAGGCGGCTCGTTGTTTTCTATATATGTCTGAACAAGCTATATACCAAATTCCAAGTCAGTAGATCAAGAAATTGTTAGGTATATAAGTTAAGAGTTGTCTTCACACACACACACACACACACACACACAAACACACACACACACACATTCTCACTTTTATAAATGTATAGATATATATGAAATAATGTTATCTCAGAATATATCTTTAACAGAGCAAAACTTAAGCTCGACACTATAAAGAAAAAAAAACGTCATGGTCTAAAGAGTTTTTTTCTTTTTTTCTTAATTTCCTCTCTTTATATTTCCTTATCGTTCTGTATATATAATAAAGTTATATATAACTTTTATTTCGCATCTTTTATTATATATTTGTATATATATATGTAAATTTATGCATATATAAATGTATTTATATATATGTTTGTATATATATGTATGTATATATATATATGTATGTACATATAAACGTATGTATATATACGTATGTATATATGTGAATGTATATATATATATGCATGTATTTAAAGTGGGAGAGCTTTGTCCCTGACACATATGTCTTAAATAAGGCCAAAACAACCTGAATTGCTACCATTGTCATTAAGAACCAGATGCGTTGGGCGGTTCATCTTGTCAGGTTTGAAGACTATCGACTCCAAAAACAGTTGTTCTATGGTAGGCTTTTTCTTCACAAAGAACCCCTCCCTAAAAAACAAGCATGTTAAGGAATCGAATTTCAGTAAAGGTATTTTTGTTTAACAGAAATAATATAATTCCACTTAGATTTAAATTAAAATAATGAGTTTATTATATACTGTGATCATTATTTAATAAATACTGAAAATCTCATTATAATTGGTTAATTTCATGATTTTAAGTAAATTTTTAAGTAAAGGTAGGGATTGAAATATTTATATATTTTGAGCATCCGCATTTTTTTTTAACGTAACTATCATACATATACGTGCATTAATTATTTCCTGTTATATATACACACACATTATTTAAAACAACTCATTTACTACAAAGCATTAAACCTTTACTGAAATAACTAATTCAGGTAACTTGATTATGTAGTAGAGCCGACATTTATTCAATGTAGCCGCTTTCGGCCTCAATCACCGCCTTGATACGATCTTGGAACTAGGAGCATGCCTTTTCTACAAGCGCTACCAAGAGCTCGATAAATACTTAACGGATGGCGGGGATCAAGCTGGCTTTAGTGCTATGGGTGGTTATGTTGCTGATTCTATCGACGTATGACCAAACAGGGTAGCCTAGCGTGTTTAGGTCGGTGAACGAGAGAGGCAAGAAAAAAGGATACAAAGTCGTGGCATTCATTTTGTTAAGCTAAGCTTGGTTCATTTTGGACTTGTGGGCAGGCGCCGAGTCCTGTTGTCACACCCAGGATCTGCCAGCGGCCGGTTGATTGCATCAGAGGATCACAACACTCTCCAGCACATCCCGATACACTGTGGTGTTGACTTTCAAGCTGACTTCGAAGTGGCATGATATGTCCTCACGTGATACCATACCAAAGAACATAACCGGAAACTTCGTGGCCGGAAATTTTGTGGAGCTGGTCCCTACGGCGTTGAACCGTCCTGATTTGCATTTTCAGAGTGTTGGAAATGGTCCTGCTGTTATAATCTGAATCTGTAGGGAGCAGGAGTTGTACAGCGGTGCATCTCTGATCTCGCTTGTTGAACATTGTTTAACTTTCTGAATGATAGGAGGGTTCTATCGCTTTATATTGCCAATTTAACAGAAAAAAAAACACCGAAAATATTTACTTTGACTTGAATACCCTATCTATAAAAATAACAATATTCGTTAATCCTTTTGCACATGTAAAAAAATATCTTACATTGCACTTATCATCACTATTATTAGTATAATTAGTATTAGTATAAGTAGTAGTAGTAGTAGTAGTAGTAGTAGTATGGGTTTTTTTACAGATATATTATTTACTAGGACGTCTAGCCCGGCTTTGCCCGGCTCTAAATGCTGTTCATACTTATCTGCATATGTATATATAAAAAAAAGGTTTGACTCATGTCCAGGTAACCTACGTCAAAGATTTCAAGAGTTTAGACCCAAAATTGACGGAAGAAAGCATGCTACCCCCTCCTTGAAGTAAATCTACGGTTCCGTTCGAAATTCCGTCCAAATTTCAGAGTTCGACAGAAACATTCCCAAGTTTGACAAGATACACCTGAAGAACATTAAAGGTTACACGACCGAAACATTGTGAAAATGACACTCAAGATGAGTGCAGTAGTCTGGTGAATCCAAATAATATGAGTAAAAGACATCCTTTGTAATGGCCTTTTATCGACTAATACCTTATCCCGTGACGTCAGTAGAACCCATTAATTTAGTAGAAAGGCCGGCTTTACGGTGGCCGTAAGGCATTTTCACATAGTCTAATGATCGGATATGGTTGGTTGGTTGGTTCGTTGGTTGTTTTTGTTTAACAACATATGAACCCTTTTCGGGTTATTTAATGTCGAATCCAAAGATTTTGAAGAAAATTTTTTTTAATAGAATATATTTGTTGTTTTCACGTCGGTTTCTATTTAACCCATAGTTGGGACTCTAACAGGTACTACCACTCCGGGTCAGAGTGGACCTGGGAGCAATGGTAATTAAAGGGTGGCTCCACACTCCACAAGGCCCACAAGTTGGGGCCTCACCACTGGAGATAGTTTAAGATCATATCCAGGACCCCGATTGAGGGACTTTTACCTTCTGCAGGGAGAGGGTGCGGCGTATTCTAATGCCCCACTGACAGGGCCGATCAGATATGGTATAAATCCAATTCAATTATTCGACCTTATGTAATACTACATCGGTCAAATCTTGATAAATAGTTAAATCTTAAATAGTTTCATTTTCTTCTATTTCGTCTTGGGTACTAAAACGTTCGCTTTAAGACACATTTATTTCTGAATAACAAACAACCCATGATCGATATCTATTGATTTCAATTGTTTGAGATTCGATTAGTTTTAGAAACGAAATGGCTATATAAAGGTGAATCGACGGATGCCAATCTGAGTGGCGATTGTTAATTCAACACGATAGGCAATCAACCAGCAGAGCAGCACTTTTCTAGAAAGACTCAAGTGTCACAGAAATAAAATCAATATCTCTAATCTTAAACATTTAAAGACAGGAATACTCGAATGAATTCGAGGCCGTCGCATCTTAGCCTTTCATAATTAAGTCAGCTGACTTCATTTATATAAGCATAAATGGTAAAAGCAGATTTATCAACACAATGCAATCCAATTAATTAATGTGCACAGCTATATGTTTTCTCCTATTTTTGGAGTGAAAGGATTCTACAAAGATTTCTAAAAAAAATTCTAAAAAAAATTACCTCCTCTTAGGGGAGAATCTTTTTGATCGAATTTATCTCAATGTTTGGTTGTTTGTGCACATAGTTGTATCCTAAACTAATAGAAGAATCATTATGAATTTTGAAATATATATATATATATATATATATATATATATATATATATATGTGTGTGTGTGTGTGTGTGTGTATAAATATGCATGTATACTGTATATATATGTATATAAATACATTTATATATATATACACACATATATATGGGTGTGTATATATATACACACATATATATGTCACAGTATATATATACACACATATATATGTGTGTGTATATATATACACACATATATATATATATTTAACTATACAGAAGGTCAGAAAAACATTGGTACCGTCGGTTTCAAGCCTAACATAAGGGGGACCAGTTAATAGTAAATCGTAATTAATGTTAGGCTCTTGTCAGCGTTTTTCTTTGTAATCGAGCACTTTGTTGGAATTCTTTCCCAGAAAACAGTAAACAAATATATATAATATATATATATACATACATATATATATATACATATATATATATACATATATATATATATATATATATATATATATATATATATATATATATGTTTTATTTTATTTCAGTCGAAGTTCTGAGAATTCAAGGGGCCCACTAACTGGGGCTAACACTTGAACTTTACATGAGGTACATAGATATTCGAATGTTCCATTAAAGTTATTTATCTCTCAAGCACTAGTTAGTAAAGAAAAAAAACATGATTTTCCTCCTCTCCCCCATTATTTATTTTCATATGTTGTAGTAAATCTTTCATTTCGGTCTCTTAATCTTCCTGGATTTCAAGACAAGAATTTATCTTGTCCTGGTTAAGTATCCAGCTTCGTGCAGTTGCTTGAGGTAACATAACTTGGAGAAGGTGTACCATTTCTTGTAGAATCTAATGTAGGTTAGCCATGGTGAGGAGATTTTATTTGGCCAGCGAATACTGTGTGATTTTGAATATTTAGTCAGGGTTTACTTGTAGGGATAAGTACTCTTATACCCGGTTGTTCTGACAGAGAAAGCTTAGACACTTGAAGATAGTATTTAGTAAAAAATCAAGTTCTCCTGTATGCATATATATATATGTGTGTGTGTGTGTGTGTGTGTGTGTTTGTGTGTATTTATTTGTGTGTTGGGGTAGAGAGGGCTCCCATAAGCCGTGGTGAAGGCAACTTTCTAGGAGAAGCAAATCTCTGATTTAAAAAACCATAAAGCGGGAGACCAGTACCCGCATTAAGCTGGTCTGCAGTTTGACTTGTTGCTGGCTATCTTGCTCTTGCTTGTTGCTGAATCTCAACATTTTGAACCGAGAGAGAGACTTAGCTGTCGTACAAAGCTGTAACATCATCTGGTACAGATACTCCCTCAGGCATGTGTCTATTAAAATGGTGCTGTGGCGATTGAAGCCATTTTTGGGCCCATGGACTTTAAGTGTCTGAGAGAGTGCCACTCGTCTGACAAGACGTTGCAATCATCATATATATATATATATATATATATATATATATATATATATATGATGATTGCAACGTCTTATCACCGCTCTATTTACATATCGAGCACTTTTATCGGGGTTTTTTTTACCTTATTTCCCTTGAAAAGAAATATATGCTCCTTCACGGTTGAGCACTCTCCATAAAAAACTTGGATTATACCTCTACAAGAAATGGAAAAAGTTAATTTCAACCCATCCCTCAAAAACATCCCGACAATACCAAAAAATGACTACCTTCTCAACCTAATAAGAAGAATGGAGGAACTTACTAGGAAGATGCGCTGGAAGGCCTACTTCTTTCTTAAGGACAAAAACTCTGTAAATACCACCGAATATTATGGATTCAGCAACAAGAGCACAGCTCCACACATAGAGCAATTGGCGAACTTTGAAACTGATCTTGCGGACATTATAAAAAACATATCCTTCCGTAAACACAAAAACCAGTTCAACAACATTTAGACAAAATAGAAAAAGATATTAATAAATCCAAACTAATATATGTTAAGGCGGATAAATCTCAAAATTTCTATAAGATCTCCAAACAGAAATACATAAAACTCCTAAATAACAACCTCACCGCCACATATAAAAAATCCGAAATCGACATGATTAAGGATATAAATTTGGACAGTAAAACCATTACAGACACCCTAAACTTAAGCGATAGAGTCCCTAAGCTCCAAGCAAAAAATGCATACCTCCTCTTTAAAGACCACAAAGAACACTTCGAAACTAAACACCAAACCAGACTTATTAACCCCACCGAACCGGAAATCGGAAAAATAAGTAAAAAGATCCTCGAAAGAATAAACAACCAGATAAAAAAAGAAATTTAACCTTACTCAATGGGTCAACACTGAGGATACGATTAACTGGTTTAACAGGATACCCAACAAGAGCAAGGCTGCATTTATCCAATTTGATATTGTCAGTTACTATCCGTCCATAACAAAAACCTTTTCGACATAGCCTTGGACTTCGCATCCACATTCTCGGACATACAAACCTTCGAAATTGAAATAATTAAAAAATGCCGAAAAACGGTATTAATAAA
This sequence comes from Euprymna scolopes, assembly GCF_053919585.1. Lineage (NCBI taxonomy): Eukaryota > Metazoa > Mollusca > Cephalopoda > Sepiida > Sepiolidae > Euprymna > Euprymna scolopes. Next base: position 40,540,773 of record NC_136505.1, on the reverse strand, counting down.
CCAAGACACCCAATGGACTAAGAAGGACCAGCCTACACCTTTCGACCTTGCGATGGGGGCTTTTGACTCAGCGGAGGCCACTGACCTGGTGGGCCTATTCATCCTCTACAATCTAACAAAACACATCATCAACAATAACGTGGGAATTTATAGAGATGACGGCCTAATACTAGTGGAGAACTCCAACGGACCAAAATGTGAAAGCGTCAAGAAAAAACTGATTAAGGAAATGAAGAAACTGGACCTGAAAATTGAGGTGACCTCTAATATAAAAACTGTTAATTTTCTCGATATTACCTTTAACCTATCCAATGATACCTATGAACCCTATACAAAAAACACCACATATCCCCTATATATACACCCCAGGTCCAACCACCCCAAACACGTAATTAACCATATACCCAAATCTATAGAAAAAAGACTAAGCACTAACTCCTCCAACCCAACTATATTTCATAAACACAAACCATTCTACGAGAGCGCTTTAAAAAAATGTGGCTACCTTAATACTACATTAACATATCTGGAACCTAACATCCCAAATAACAATACTACTAATATTAAGAAGAAAAAGAATAGAACCCGCAAAGTCCTCTGGTTCAACCCTCCTTACAATAATATGGTAAAATCTAAACTAGGCAAAAAAAATTTCATGTTAATTAAAAAACACTTCCCCCATTAATATTTTGCATAAAATCTTTAATAACAACACTATCAAATTAAGTTACAGTTGCACCAATAACCTTGAAAATATAATTAAAAAATACAACAACAAAATACTAAATAACAACAACAATAAAACTAACAATCAAAGCAAATGTAACCGCATTATTAAATCCAGATGCCCACTCCAACAAAACTGCCTCACAACAAACGTGGTATATAAAGCAACTATTACTTCCACAGAAGATCCTAATAATAAAAAATTCTATATAGGCATCTCAAGTACCCCCTTTAAGGAAAGATTCAGGGTCCACAAATGCTCCATAAACAACCCTAATCACCCAAACAAAACTTCCCTCACCAACCACTACCTACAGCTAACCAGAAGCCAACTCACCCCAACTATCACCTGGGAAATCCTAAAAAAACCAGCACTTGCAAATCAATTAACTCCCCATGTCATCTTTGTTTATATGAAAAATTATTTATCACAAATTTTAAAGATAAGGATAAACTTTTAAATAAAAAATACGAAACATCAATAAATTGCAAACACTACAAACAATATCTCCTTAGTAATTTTACTCCATTCCAAATATAAAAACTAACATAAAAGAAATACCCTACCCACTACCTCCTGAATACAACCAACAACCTTTACCTACTACTTTCCTACTTAATTATCTACCCTCGCCTCTAACGCCCATTAATCTAGTTACATACATCTAATAACCTCACCAATTAATATCATCCGACTCATTAACCAATAATTCTATTTTTCCCATCTTTACTATCATCAATTATCATCCTAAAACCGCCTAACTATCTATATTATCACCTGCCCCCCTTCCCTTTTTTCTCTTCTTCCCTCAACATATATTATCCTTAATAACAACATCTACAAAATGTAAATACCGCATTAATTGCACTCCCCCCCATCCTTAACTAATAATCCCCATCTTTACTATCATCAACACTAATCCTCAATCCGCCCACCTATCTATATTATCCGAACTTGCCCCAGCTCTCTTTTTTTCCTTAATAACAACGTCTACAAAATGTAAATAATGCATTAACTGCACTTCCCCCCCTCCCCACCGTCTATATCGACCCCCCTACTTCGCACCCTCTTACTACCATCAATAATCAACTTTAATCCGCATTAAATATCTTCCCCCTCCTCCTCTCTCCCCCCAGGTATATGTCGAACCCCCCTCCCTTCATACCTTCCCCCCAGCATCCGCATCCATCTCGAACTATATAATTATATGTTTCATTTTTAAGAAGATATCAATAGAATCTCCAAAAAATAAAAAATCCGGCGTCAATCACGTTGCCATGGTGACAATAGTTACCAACTGCCACAGTAGCTCCTGATCACTTACTCCCACTCCGTCTTACACAACAACAGATACCATGACGCTAAAAACCTCTACTCCCACCACTCCCCCTAAGTATCTTCAAAATTTAACGTCTACTTTCCTTTCTTTCTTTTTTCTTTCTTCAAAAAGTACCTGATAGAAGCTCGGTAGCGTCTCTTCACAACTGAAATTCTAATATAAAACCTCCTCACACTACCACACGACCTCCCCCTCTATTTAATAACCCCCCCCCAATAAGTTTATATCCATTTCTGTAAGTTTAAATTTCAGTCCACCTATAAATTCCGATGAAATTGGTACTCTACCCCATCTCTTGGGGTAAAAGTCCAATGGAAACAACAATGTAAATTTATTATGGGCTCAATAAAAAATTAAAAAATTATATATATATATATATATATATATATATATATATATATATATATATATATATATATATATATATACATATGTATATATATATGTGTGTGTATAGATACGTATATATATGTATATATATGTATTTATATATGTATATGCATGTATTTATATATGTATATATGTGTATATATATGTATATATATATATATGTGTGTGGGTGTGATATATACAGTAGCGTCCAAAACTAAGGGACAATGTTTTAAAATCTAAACCTGTGAAAAGCTGAAATTTTGACAACTGGTAGTCGTTATCGTCCATAATAACATACTAAATTTTATATCATTTGCAAAGGATAGGAAAGGAATTATAACAATAATTTATTTATTTTCAAAGTAGGAACGTCCAAAAGTAAGGAACAAAATTGAAAAAAACATTGTAAACAACCAAAAGACAATAAAAACACATGTACTTATTTTTAGTAAATGAGCCTTTGCTCTCAATGACAGCTGCACATCTCCGACTACAAGAAGAATCAGTTCTTGACAATCCTCGATACTAATTTTAGGCCATTCTTCTTGAAGCTTCATCCACAAATCCTCCGTGTTAGTGGCATTTCTTTTCATAACTTTCACTCCTAAGGTCTTCCAAAGATTTTCTATTGGATTTAACTCAGGACTTTACGGTGGCCAATCCATAATTTCGATATCTTGCTCGCTAAGTGTATGAGACGCCCCTCCATGGGATTAATGGACTATCTCATGACCTCACTTCCTCTGCTAATGTTACTTTCGGTATCGAGTACGGTGCCCGCAGTGAGAGATTGGCTCGCGACTAAGTAGGTCGGGTACACACGCCCCACCGTTGAGTAATGGTATTACTCAACTCGCTTTGCCTGTAATCTAGGTGAATACATGTTCGTTTCTTAAAAATCCTGTGTTCCTTTCGTTTATTACCATTTAACCCCATAACACTAAGTAACTCATTACCACCTTTGCCTTGTGACATAGGGCATTATCTTGCATAAAGGTAGCCCTATCAAAACCTGAATTCTGTATGATTGGCACAACAATGTTTTTATAGATCTGCGCGTTTACACAAGTTTGTAACCGGACAAGAGGCGTTCTACCTCGGCTAGAAAAAATTCACAATACCATGACGCTTCCGCCTCCAAACTTGACAGTTTTCTTAGTACACTTTGCACTTAATCTTTCACGAATACATCTCTTTAAATTGTTTTTTCGATCATTTCCAAATAAATTAAACTTGATTTCATCACCGAAAAATACTTTTACCCAATTTTCATATGTCCAAATTACATACCTGTTTGCAAACTCTAATCTCTTCTTATTCTTCGAACTAACAAGTGGTTTCTTTCCTGGGGTTCGATTAAATAGCCCTATTTCTTGCAGTCGTCTAGAAATAGTCTGTCTCGACACATTAACACATGAGGTACTATTCATAACCCTTTTAAATTTTCTGCAAGACTTAAAATAGGCCTTTAATGACATACGCTGCATTATTTGATCTTCTCTTGCAAAAGTTTTGCGGAGTCTGACGGTTTTCAAAGCACTAACTATTTTGCCAGTATCATTGTAGGATTCAACAACCCTGGAACGTTTTATTTTCTCTGAAATCTCTCTAATGGTGTGGTTTCCTTGTGTAGCTTCACAATAGCTTGTCTCACAGAGTAATCAAGTTTTTAGCATTTCGGCATGGTGCCGGCTGATGCAACATTTAAAAATGACTAAATAAGACTTATTCTTTAGAGGAAATTTAAAAATTTGAATATAGCATACTGTTTACATTGTTTTTCTCAATTTTGTTCCTTACTTTTGGACGTTCCTAGCGGAATAGTTAATTGTAGATATAGACAGCTTCATACCCTCAATAAAATTCCAGCAAAAATCTAACAGCCAGCTATGGTTCTCTTCAGAATGTGCTGCTGCCATTGCGCACAGAAATTACTTTTTCCATTGCTTCCAAGTTAATAGATGTACTGAGACTAAAACTGCTTTCAGAAGTGCCAGCAACCACTGTAAAAGAGTAATAAAGAACGCAAGAGAGTTTATGCTCAGTCCGTTTAGTTCAAACTAGCTGAGCAGCGGCTTGGATCCCACCAGTTTTGGCAAATAGCAAACAGGGTCCTAAACAGAAGCGTGTGCTCTATTCCAATCATTATCAATGGACCTAGGGTAATCTCGTTAGTATCAGGAAGTAATCTTTTTAGTATCAGACAAAGCCAAACTCTTTGCCAAGAATTTTGCAGCTAAGTCTACCCTACGCGACCAAGGCCGTCAACCCCCTGTATTTCTTCCTGTATTAGAAAACACACTATGCTACGTACAAATATATGTGAGAGATGTTGCCAAGCTAATCAAAAACCTTCATTCCAGTAAAACGACTGACTCTGGCTGCATTCCAATTATAGTGTTGAAAAAGCTTCAACCAGAACTAGCTTCCAGACTTACAAAGCTGTTTAAGCCTTCCCAACATCCTGGAAAACCTTATCAGTATGCCCTGTATTTACGAATTCAGGCGATTGATCATCTCCCTCTTAGTACAGACCAATAAGTTTCGTGGGCGTCATAAATAAGCTGGTGGAATAAGTATTAAATAGAGAAGTAGTCTACCACCTCAGCAAAAAACAACCTTCTTAGTGACATGCAATGTGGATCCCGTTCTGCTAGATCTACAACAGATGTTCTTACGGTTATATCGCATAGGATTTGCGAATCTCTCAACGGAGGCTTCTTTTCTTAGGCAATAGCTCCTTACATGTCAAAGGACTTTGATAGGATATGGCATAACGGTTTGCTTCACAAGATCTCCAGCAAGGGTATAGCTGAAAATGTCTTCTCAATTATTAAATCATTTCTCTCTGATAGGTTCATAATGTTGATTGACAGAAATCAGAAGCTCACAGTATTAATGTTGGGGCCCCTCAAGCGTGAACCCTGGGCCCAACTGATCTATATCAATGATCTCCAAAATCTCGTCCTAAGCTCATTCGTAGATATTTATGTTGACAACACTATCATCTATGGCAACACATCAAAGGCCGTAAATGACCAAGTTCTCTCTGATTCTCTCTCCTCTGAGAGAGAATGGGAACAATGGGGAAAGAGGTGACTGGTACCTTTAATACATCTAAAACCAATCTTCTATCTTTACATCATCAACGCTCTTATCCGATCTGGCATCAATTGAAATGAATGGCTCCCGTCTTGGGGAGGCTCTATGTTTATAAACTTGACCTTTACTTTTGATCTGAAATGAAACACTACGTCAAATCTCATGCCAAGGTCGCTGGAAAAATGAAGGGGTCCTTCTACCGCTCCATTAAATATCTCACTGCTGATGCAATTCTTTATCTATATAAAAGCCCGGTACGTCAAAGCATGGAGTACTGTTGCCACATCCGGACAGAAACTTCTAGAAAGATCTACCTTGCCTTGATATAGTTCAAAATAGACTTCGTAGCCTAGTGAGGGATACGCTTTTCTCTTCCCTACAATCTCTTTCCCACAGAAGAGTCGTTACGAGCCTGGTTTTGCTTTATCGTTATTTTCATGGCAAGTGCTCGTCTGAGCTCCAATCTATGGTCCCCCTATCCAAACTCTCACGAAAAGCACTCTATAGCAATAATTTACCCCACTCTTTATTTGTTCCTTAATTAAAATGTAGATTCTATGAACAAAGCTTCTTTCTTAGAACTGCATGCTTGTGGAGCTTGTGGAATCTTCAAGTCCAACGTAATTAAATTATTGATGAAGTGTCCTCTTAATTAATCGAATTCATCAAACGTCCACTACTAACGGTTACTACAATATTATCCCATCGACTAGTGTACACTTAATAACCCTTATCCTCGAGTGGCCTCCGGGCCTTGATAAGGAGTGACTCCTATGTAAAAAAAATACATATCGAGACTTCTTTAGCTTTTTGGCTAGAAAGAAAGTGTAGTATCTGATCTGGTGCTACACTTAATTTATTTGTCTGTAGGAGAAATTCTAGTATATTTTTCATTTTTGTTCTTGTCCAAAGTGCACTTCCTGGGGAGTTAGATTTCCCCACACTAAAAATGACCTTGTGTCTAACGTTTTCCTAATATGAAGGCAAGTAAATAAGAACATAATAGATCGTTATGTTCGCCATTTTTAGTTATTATTATCGTAGTTCATATACTTCCTTACAAAAATCACTAAAACTGTGAATACATTTAATTGATCTTGTACGTGTCTGCTAGTTTGTTTGTTTGTTTTTTTTTTGGTTTTTTGTTTGTTTTTTTTTTTTCTTCTGTGTTGTGTGTGTCTAAGTTAGATTGTTTTTTCTCTTGGCTCTATATTATTACGAAATGTCTATAAAAAATGGATGAAAATCAGACTCCTAAAATAGAAAATATGTATGTAAACATTAGATTTTTTTTATTTTTCATAGGCAAACAATCGGATCTTTGTGCATAAACCTCTCAACTATTGACACTATTCTTCTTTATTCTTCCTTCAGACTTGCAATGATTTTTCTCAAGTCTCAAATCTCGTTTGTGGTTCGATCTTTGTATTTCTTGTCTTTGGCTGCTGTTTCGTCCTGTAATTTTTCACTTTCTCCTTATCTTGCCTTCTCATTTTCTCATTCAGAATTATTTAAATTAGGATGGGTAATTTTTGTCATCTGAATTATTAAAATTATTGTTATTATCTTGGCTGTTATAGTCCCAGTTTGGCCGACGTAACCTCCTACCTACCTCTGGTTCAGTTTTCAAATTTGGGATCAGATCTGATATATATTGGTCAAGAAGAGGTCGATCTATGGGATCAACATTTTCTCCGAATATATATATGTATACATGGAATATTATATTAAAATGGCACTAGGATCCTTAAACCATTAATTTGGCTTCAAAATGTAGAAGTTCTTTATAAGCATTCGCTGCGTGATCGTTCTCTTTCTCTTGTTTATGTTGTACTTTTTCTTCCACGGTAACATGATTTTGCATGCATTTCATCCGCGCTATGTTTTATAGCATTGACTAGTTAAATGGCAAAATATTGTATTGTTATGCAGGTGTAATAGCGGACGGCCTTGCTGATGGTCGATTTGGAACATCGATTATTATTATGTAAAAAATGAAATGTCAGATAATGAACATTATTATTGTTTTGTAAATGTTATGTAGAAAAAGTTATGCAGAGAGAATGTTTTGAAATAAGGAATGTTTAGTAAAATATGTAGGTTAACTTAGAACAATCAAGAAAATAATGCGGTGATAAACAAAATATGTTTCCAAGAGATACTTAAACCTGATTTAAAAAGTCACATGTAAAATGATGTGAGTTGAATTACGTCATAGTAAGCAATAGTTGCATGTATACAAAGAATGTTTGGAGTTAAAGAAATGAAGCAGAGCTAGAGAGAGAACTAGAAGGACGAAGAGAGTATTGGAGACAGGGCCGTAATACCCCTGTACGGGGATGAAGCAGAGACTAAGACGAGCGTGCAATCTTCCAACAAAGAAACATAGTGAAATAAAAACTGTCTAAAATATAACCGAAGACCCCTGCTTGTTTCTTTGGAAGAAATGTTTACTTCAGCTTTTGGTAGATTCATACACCCTTATCCGGATGAACAAAACTATGATTTCTTTATTGGCAAGCTGCATAACCACCAACAATTGTGTTCTGCCCCCTTTGGGCTATCTGTATTGTTATATGTCCTGTTGGACTATATATATATATATATATATATATATATATATATATATATATATATATATATATATATATATATATATGGGTGTGTGTGTAATGTATATATGTAAGCATTTATGAATATTAGACGACACGAACAAACTTTCAATGTAATTGTTCTAATTCATGTTTCCTGTGAACGTTAGGCCAAGGAGTTTGAAAAATGTACTCTCATATAAAGTGTCCTTGACCATTGCTATTGGTGGTAGTAAAAAGGTTTCTTGTAATTATTGAAGGAAACTAATTTAGTATTGGCAGCATTGAACGTGACCATCCATTTTTGTCCCCATTCCACTACAGATTGGAGGTCATCCTTTAGTGTTTCTGCCATTTCTTTAGATATGTGTTCATTTGTTTTCCTGTCGTACCTGCTATAGAGTGTGGTGTCATCAGCATATATACCCGTCTCAGATGCAATTTTGTCGGGGAGGTCATTTATGAATATTAGGAACAATAGAGGTCCAAGGATAAACCTTTGGGACACTCCCACATTTATATCATATTGTTCAGATGTACGATCGTCGAGGACAACCTGGATTTTTCTCTTATCTAAGAAGGATTTAATTATGTTAAGTATTCTACCAGTAATACCGTATGATCTAATTTTCCTGAGGAGACCCTCATGCCACACCCCGTCAAAAGCCTTAGATATATCCTCTCCGGCTTTGTCCAGTGAGTGGTATATACGTTCAGAGATTACAATAAGGATGTCTGCTGTGGAACAGGATTGTCTAAATCCATATTGTTTGTCAGTCAGAAGTTCAGCATCTGTAAGGTGATGGACTAGAGCATGGTTAATTAAGGTCTCAAATATTTTGGCAAAAAGTGGGAGGAGGCTACTGGGGCGATAATTTAATGGGTCCGTTCTTTCGCCAGAATTCTTGAATACTGGTACCACAGAAGCAGTTTTCCAACAGCCCGGAAAGCAAGATTCATTAAGGCATTTGTTGTAGAGTTTGGAGAGAATTTGAGCTACTTCAGCTGAGCAGTTTTTAATAGCACAGCTGGGATGAGATCGGCTCCATATGCTTTTGAAGTGTCAAGGTTTTTATGATAGCATGCACCTGAGCAGGGGTAATTTTCAGATCATCTAGCAGAGTGTCTATCCGCATAGGAAAGTCAGGTATGGGTGGTTGAGAGGTTCCAGTGTGGAGTTTGAGGTAAACCGGCTGGCAAGCATATTAGTCTTCTCGGTTGCTGAGCAAACAACCTCGTTAGTGGGGGAATAGTTGATTGCCCATTATTTACTACACTGTTGTAGATTTTCCAACAGTCACGCGTTCCTAATTTTTGTGCTTCGATATGTTTTTTAGTGGTTTCAGTAAATTCTCTTTTAGCTGTCGCTATTTCTTTCTTAACGTTGATTCTAGCTTCTATGTACTTCTGTTTGTTTGAACTGAACTTATGTCGGTTAAATCTGCGGTATGTATGCTGCCTTTGAGCAATGGCAGTTGCGCAAGTCGAAGTAAACTATTGAAGAGAGTGGGGCTTGCTATAAAATTTCCGCATGGGGACATGTGTGTCAATTGCAGTTTTGAACCATTCAGTGGTCTCATTTGCACACTGTTCAGCAGGAAGAGGAAAAATACTTTCCCATGGGGCATCTCTGATAAGATCTCTGATGGCTTCTCAGTCAGCCTTTTTATAATATTTCGTTGTTTTGAGCACTAGCTCCTCAGTTTTGGCTCTAGAGTTTAGGGCGATTTCAACCATTATCACCGCATGATCAGCGTTCCCAAGTGGGCTGTCAGCATTCGTTATACAAGCATCATATACTCTTCAGGTAAAAGGTTAGGTCTATAACACTCGTTTCTTGTTTGGTTTTCGTGTCATTGCGTGAGTCGAGCAGAATATTGTATCTCCGATCAATGCGTGTCTATTTGTCCCTTTAAATTGTTGGCATCTTTGGCATTGACAATCCATCCCAGCGGTACATTAAACCTATTGACCAACCGAAACCCAAATGGAAATTTCCTAGTGTTCAATTTGCTGTACTTCTTAATGACCTTGAGGCTGTATCCGCTTGTTTAGTTAGTTGTGCCAAAAAGTAGTAACCTTTGTAGATTGGGTTTGCTTGGTTTAGTAAGAGTTTATAGTCTTGAATTATATCCAATTTACCGTGTCGATAATGTATTGAGGAAAGCATCATCGCTTGCAATTCTTCTCATAGTAGCTCTACGCTGAAAATAAAGTGTGGAAAAAGAAATAGGATTCTATTAGAAGAAACCCCGTTGAAGAATTAGATACCTTATATTATCATTACTGAAATGAACAGTTTAGTTTAACAATATAAAGATTTGTAAAGCCGCAATAAACACCGTGCGCGAGATTGCACGTCCATGGACATCATTTAATGTGGATATCTCAAAGACAAAAATTACAGCACAAAACCAAGAACGATTGATGCATTTATGATTGGAAATTATGAGGCAATGTTGCGATAATTCTAACGGCCTGTTTTGTTATGTTTGCGAAACTCATTGGTGCATGTTAACATACCTAGAATTCCCAAATATTCACCCATTTTAGTATTCACCAGGCTCAACGTTGCTTAACTTCGTTGATCTAACAGAAACTGATGTGTCAATGTAATTATGCCATGTGGACTCTAAGAGTGTCGATTCATGAGAGTTGTGGTTGGGATTGCGCAACCCTTGCTCCATAATTCTACGCGTAGCTACTCTTACAGGGTCTAGTCATCGTCCCTCGGACTGAACGGAAGCAATACGATGTGGTGCGCGTTATCGATATTGTCTGAACAAAAATTGTCATTAATTTAATCATTTGCGAAGCTTTTCGGTTCCATTCTTTAATCATAAATAAAAGATTTATCGTCATTCGAAGCGTAAAAACTGTATTTAAAGGTGTTCCTATCTTTCACTAAAATCAATTCAACATTGTATGATTCATGTTTTTTTAAATAATATTCGATGCCGATTCAAAATCTTATTGAATCGATACATCTATAGTGTTTACGCATTTTGTCCGATTACGAAAGCAGTTTATTTATATTACAGCTTACTCTTTTTAATTTTTAATAAAACTGCAGAGAAAAATAATGAGTGCGAATATTATTTGCTTCAAAAACGCCCACGTGTGTGCGTGTCCTGTATGGTTAGGCTGCCGAATGATAGAAGAAACAAAAATGGCGATGCCCAGGTGATTTTCTCTTTAATGGTTGCGCAAACTAACACCAAAACGACGCAGAATTCTTGACGATTCTACACAGATTAGACGATCTTGGACTGTATATAAGCAAGCCGTTTACAGAATAAGTAGTTCGTTTTTGAGAAAGATTAGCAATGCACACGTGATACATTGACGCGTAGCATGTTGTTGGAAGCTGCGAGAACAGGCGGTACGAATAACGCCTGATTAAAAAAAAAAAGGCGCTTCCAATTATATCTTTTAAAAACATGCTTTGAGAAAAGTTTCTTGTTTTGTAGTAATACTTAACCCAATTTAATTCTAAGTAATTAAGACAGCGAGCAATCGAATCAATCTACATAAACTATTTCTGTTCTCAATCAGAGAAGCGATCTTTTCAATCATGTATATATTTGTTCTCAATTATTCTTATTGGAAGCAGCTTTTGCCCTTGGAAGAAGCAAGTTAACAGTGACTCAAATAAAAAGAGGTTAATAATATTTCGTATTATTTTGATACTTTGGACAAATGTTCCCACCTTGAATGTTATTTTCACAATCTTTCGGTCGATGTAAGTTCCGACCTTCTCGTTGTTGAACTCGCGAATCTTTCTGTTCTCCTCAAGGAGCCGTGACATAGCGAATAAACTACTTGGTAAAATTTAGTTGTAAGTTATATTCTTCTGGAGGTTGAAGGTTCAATTCTCAGTGCGACCGACACTCAAATTACAGTTGCTAGTTGCTTAGCACTCTCACTCGGTAACAGCTGAAGTAACGCAAGCATGCTTCCTCTGTGTATTAAATAAAATGGTTTCCTTCAAAAGTCCATGCAGATTCCCGATTTACAACAAAAGTATTCAACAAGTAGGTCAGAGGTTAAACCGATCGGAACATAGTGAAAATAATATTCAACATATGAATAGTATTTCGAAGAATCCAAATCATACGGGGGGGGTTAATTTCCGAGACTGCAAGTAATTGCAGATAGTATACCATAAGAATTGCATATATACCATAAGATTGTATACCATAAGAATTGTATATACACCATGATATTGTATACCATAAAAATTGTATATATACCATAAGATTGTATACCATAAGAATTGTATATACACCATTAGATTGTATACCATAAAAATTGTATATATACCATAAGATTGTATACCATAAGAATTGTATATACACCATGAGATTGTATACCATAAAAATTGTATATATACCATAAGATTGTATACCATAAGAATTGTATATACACCATGAGATTGTATACCATAAAAATTGTATATATACCATAAGATTGTATACCAATAAGAATTGTATATACACCATGAGATTGTATACCATAAAAATTGTATATATACCATAAGATTGTATACCATAAGAATTGTATATACACCATGAGATTGTATACCATAAAAATTGCATATATACCATGAGATTGTATACCAATAAGAATTGTATATACACCATGAGATTGTATACCATAAAAATTGTATATATACCATAAGATTGTATACCATAAGAATTGTATATACACCATGAGATTGTATACCATAAGAATTGCATATATACCATAAGATTGTATACCATAAGAATTGTATATACACCATGAGATTGTATACCATAAAAATTGTATATATACCATAAGATTGTATACCAATAAGAATTGTATATACACCATGAGATTGTATACCATAAAAATTGCATATATACCATAAGATTGTATACCATAAGAATTGTATATACACCATGAGATTGTATACCATAAAAATTGTATATATACCATAAGATTGTATACCATAAGAATTGTATATACACCATGAGATTGTATACCATAAAAATTGTATATATACCATAAGATTGTATACCAATAAGAATTGTATATACACCATGAGATTGTATACCATAAAAATTGTATATATACCATAAGATTGTATACCATAAGAATTGTATATACACCATGAGATTGTATACCATAAAAATTGTATATATACCATAAGATTGTATACCAATAAGAATTTAATGGTAAAAGAAAAATTTTCTTCTGTTTATTCTGTTTTATCGTTTTCTTTTATTTTAGTATTTTTGAAAGATAGCTTATTTCTAGTAACGTGTTTTTTTTTTATATAAACTGGCTACATTGGTAAAATAGTTCTTTTTCAATTACATATTTACTCGCGTATCATCTTGTTATCTTTTTATTGTTATTTCTAGTGGTTCCTATTGAAGACAAATCACAAAGTATGCGAGTAAAAAATATTACCTTTTGATTATAATTAGGGAGAATAAATTTGAAAATTTTGTGGATTAACTTTCTAATAAATCAAGCCTTTCCATAAATGAGATTCTACTTTTTTACGGCGATGATGTGTAAATCACTTTGAAAAATCAACTTAAAAAACTTTTAGAATTGTATATATATATATATATATATATCGTGAGATGAATCCCGATTTCAAGGCTTAATTAACTTTTAGGACATTATTTTACAAGTAACATTGTGTCTTAAATAGTGCAACAGATGTAGCGTTTACAGCAAAAGAAAAATGCATTTTATATATTATATAATAAATAAATTATATATATTATATAATAAATAAATATATATATATATATATATATATATATATATATATATATATATATATATATTGTATATAATTTGGTTAAATACCTTAAATATTAGAAAGCACCGGAGGTAGGAAATTATTTTGCATTTAGTTTATATACGAAACTTATCAGTAATTCTAAAATCTTAACTAAATGCGTTTCTTTTTTGGGGGAGGGGCGTAATGCTTTTCATTGTCTTAACACGTAATCCCTTAAAAAGGTAGAATCTCAAGTGATGGTGAAATAACATTTCCTGGAATTGACATCCACTTCTTGTGTTCACAAAATCTGCCATTTTGTAAAGAAAACAGTAATCTTAAGTTCGAATTAGTGATTAAATTAATTATTTGTTCGATTAACAAGCCTCTTCCCCACGGATAACAGTGATTTTATATAAACATCATGAGAATTTGGCTTGATTACAAGATTTTATACAATATTTTTTTTTGTTTTTCAAACAAATTTTCTGCGCATTTACAGATCTGTTTCATTCATTGGGGAGGCTCCATGTTTTGACAAGCTTCTGGGTTTGACCTTTACTCCTGATCTGAAATGGAACACTACATCAAATCTGTTGCCAGGGACGCTGGGAAAATGGTGGGATCCTTCTACCGCTCCAGAAGATATCTCATTACTAATGCAATTCTCTATCTGTATAAAAGCCAAGTATGTCCAAGGATGGAGTACTGCTGCCACATCTGGGTAGGTGCTGCTAAAAACAGCCTATCATGCCTTGACAGAGTACAAAATAGACTTCGTGGTTTAATGGGGGATGCCCTTTTCTCTTTTCTGCGACCTCTCTCCCACAGAAGAGACGTTGCGAGCCTGTCTTTGTTTTATCGTTATTTCCATGTCAGGTGCTGGTCTGAGCTTCAATCCCTCGTCCCCCATCGCCAATCTTTAAAGAGAAACACCCGTCTGGCTGAAACTACTGTCAATAATTTTCCCCACTCTTTATCTGTCTAAATCCGTAGATTCCATGAGCAAAGCTTCCTTCTTAGAAATGCACGCCATTGGAACTCTCTGTCGCTTGACTGTTTCCCACCTGACTACAACTTGGACGTCTTCAAGTTCAACATAAACAAACTCCTGACAAACGGCCCCCTTAAGTAAGACATTCTATCAAAACACCCAATACTAATGATTACTACAATACTATCTCGTTGATTACTGTACACGCAATAATCCTTATCCCTGAGTGGCCTTCGGGCCTTGATAAGTGGTGACCCCCATGTAAAAAAACAACAACCGATATTTGTATATACATACTGGTTAGTTCCTCCTTGTACTCAACAGATAACCCGAAAGTTCTCAAATGGGGAAGAATCATATCAATGTTACAATTACCCCCCCCAAAAAAAAAACTTACATCATATCCATCACAAGTTGCTATCTGCAGTGGACAGTCATCTTGTCTTACCTTTATATATTACTAAAGTTGGGCCCTACCTGAAAAAAACTACAAAGGCAGTAAACTAGCGTCACGCAATGTTCACGACTTTCGCTCGTTAGAACACTTTTGCCTTCTTTATTGTTATGCAAGCATCTGTCATTTATAGATGTTAAATTTCCTTTAATTCTCTTGGCAATTGATGCTGATTCGGAGGTAATGTCTTAGCAAATAGAGTCAAAGGTGGCTTGGAAAATGCAGTTCGAATCTCGCGAGCAGTAGTAGTTGATACGGCTTGCACTGATGATTGCGAAAGCATAAAGAACTACCATTAGTACGTATGAAAATAACTATCAATGTTTATACTTGTAAACCCTATTAAGATTATTAAATTGAGCCCTATATGGAAAATTTAAAAAAAACAAAAGACAATCAATCAGCGTTATGATGACTTCCACTTGTTAGAACACTCTTGACTGCTTTAGTGTCATGCCCGTATTTGCCATTTTAGATGTTTTATTTTGCTTAATTCGCGTTGCAATTGATGCTGGCATAGCAAATAGGCAAATGTGATATGTAGTTGTAATCTCCTGGACAGTAGTAATTACCACTTCCTACACTGATGATTGCGAAAGTATGAAACACTAGTGTCTGTAAGTATAAGAATAATTATTAATATTTATAAATAATATATATACGAGGTGCCTTCAATAAGTTTCTAGACCATATTTGTACAGGCATTTAAAATTATCGTAGACGCTTGAAAATTCAGTATGTTATTGCGATACATGTTATGAGATGACTAATCAGTTTTTATGGTTCCGAGTTCAAAGGAACAGCTACAGTAGGAAATGGAATGCACCCTACTAAAGCTTGATTGTCATAGCTGGTGAATTTCAAAAACGCAATCTGGACGTGATGATACTTTAGAAAAACCATATGCAATAATATTGTTTTAAAGTTAGGAGAAAATGCCACGGAACAGCATTGAATGCTTCAGACTGCTTTTGTGCACCCTTGCATGAATCGAGCATCGGGTTTGGAGTTACATGAAAGATTTAAGGAAAGCAGGGAGTTTGTGCGAGATGAGAGGTGGGGAGGAGTAAGGATATCTGAGCACCAGAGATAATTAGCCAAATAAAGAATTTAATGGATAAGGACTATCGTGTGTCTAGCAATTAGTGCAAAGTTTATTGTCAATGTGTGAACAGTACACGCAATTATGCACGAAGTTTCTCTCAAGATGGGCGCCAAGACATATCCTTACGTTCCCTATAATCAAGACCTTGCTTCCTGTAACTTTTAGTTATTCTCTAAGCTCAACGAAAACATTAGAGGCTGTCGTTACAAAGCAATTGAGGAGATGAAACATGCTCACACAAGAGGACTTCCAGGGGTCTTCGAGAAGTTGTTGGAACTGTACAAGTGCATTGAAGCCGGAGATTATCTCGAAGGGGACTAAAGTTTCATGTGTGTACCACCAATAACAGTGCGCATACGAAAAATGTCTGGAAACTTATTGAAAGACCTCATATATATATATATATATATATATATATATATATATAGAGAGAGAGAGAGAGAGAGAGAGAGAGAGAACTGCCAACTGTCAACACGATGGCTCTAGGTTCAATTCTTGGCTTGGGAGAGATGTTAGTCTAGCGGCACTGATGAGTTGTGATACAACGAAACAGGACTGTATGTCAATGACTACAAATATATTTTAAGCCCCCCTCTTTGGGTAGAGCACTGTCGTAAATAATCTCACCCGCTACTTAATTGGCTGAAAAATGCGAATCTCGTTGTCTGTTTATTTACAAACAGGCGGTTTGAGCACTGTAAAAGTGGTGGCGGATGTCTAAATAGACATTTCGACGAGTTATTTGCAGGCGTCGCTTCTGTGGTCGAGTGGGAGAACTGCCGACTGTCAACACGATGGTTTTAGGTTCAATCTTTGGCTTCGGAGAGATGCTAGTCTAACAGCACTGATGAGTTGTGATACAACGAAACAAGACTCTATGTCGATAACTATATATATATATATATATATATATATATATATATATATATATATATATATATATATATATGAAGGGGTCCTTTAGTCTTTGGCAGACTATGGATACCCACGAAAGGGTGCCTGCACGTGACATTTTTGTGACAGGAGGTGCGCAATCTCCAACCACACCTCCCCTGCGTCCGCATTGTTCAATACCAGTGGCAAGTGAAATGTATGTCAGGACGACTGGAAACAAATGCCGAGATTAGGGGAGAGCACATAAAGCGCTTAGAATTCCCAAATGGTCACCCATCTTGTACTAACCAGTCTCAACGTTGCTTAACTTCAGTAATCTGACAAGAACTTGTCTGCCAACGCGATTATGTCGTATAATATATATATAGTCCTATATTCAAATATATTTTTTTCATACAAAACAGGTCATCCAACATGTTAAAATTTTGGTAAAATGATTTACAGATTTGTTTCGTTATGCAGAATCAATCAGTTACTATTATGTTAATACTGACTCTTTTCCCACATATTCTCCTCGGAAAAAATAGAAGTAAAATGGAGAGAGTGCATGTGGAGAAAGAAGAAAAGAAATGCTCTATTGTAATATTTGACATACATTGAGCTTCCAAGCAAAAAGGATTGGCATACACAAAGAGTGAAATATTATTTTAAAAAGCAATACATATATAATTATATATATACATATATATACATACATATACATACATACACATATATGCATACATATATATATACGTATATATATATGCATATATATACATATACATATGCATGCATAGATACATAATGATTTCTGCATCTTTCCAGATGGTAGCCGTCACACTGAGTTATCCCAATCTCGTCGACCATGCAATCTCAGATGACTCTGCACTCCCGCCGCAGATTTGCACATCTTGAAGCAAATTTGACATACAAATTGAAAAATTTCCACTGAGTTGACTTACTCTGGAGGTTGAAGGGTATTCTATGAACAATCATATGTCTTCTCAAACCAGCAGTAGACTTTCAAAATTTGCTGCATGTTAAACAGATCGTTTGGTTCGGACTAATAGGTGCAAAGTTCACCTGAACAGGAGTTCTGTGCGACTTAAGGTGATTGACGTATCCAGCTTTTGACAAAAGCACTCGTTCACAAGTGTTGCATTTCCAGATCTGTGTGTCATGGTTAAGACCATCAATTAAACCTTTGCGAAGCTCTCACTTCAGACTGCTGTGGGCCTGCTTTCTTTTCTCTAGAGCATCACAACTTTCATGTACAAGTTTTCGCCACTTCGGCCTTTGCAAAGTAAGTTCTACTCATTTGTCGATGTCGATTTGTAAGACTCCCAAATTATCCTTTGTATCGTCCCTGAACCTCTTTCTAGGCTTGTGTTGAGGGCTTTTGCTATTTTCCAGCTCCCCGTAAAAATTTGTTTTGGCAGTCTACAATCTTTCATTCGAACCAGGTGGCCCACCCAACGCATGTGAGATCTGATTACAAGGGCCTTAACACTAGAGCAACATGCTCTTACAAGGACTTCAGTATCGGATACTTGTGCTTGCCACTTTATGTTTAAGATACGTCTCGAGCGTTTTTGGTGAAATCGTTCAAACCATTTAATGTGTATTTAATACAATGTCCATTATAACACTGTGGTTAGCACATATGTCTCCTAAACGCAGATCTTAATCCTGTCTGTGATGCCACGATCAGACCACACTCTATTCTCCAACCTTCAAAAAGCTACAGGTGCCTTCTGAATTCGTCTGCAGATTTCAGTGTCGAGACAGCCATCCCCCGACAGAGAACTACCAAGGTAGATAAATGAATCAACTACTCCTAGTGCACACCACAGATCATGGTGTTCGACTGCACATATGACTAGCCTGGTGTAGGAGTGAACATCAGCTTGGTTTTAGAAAGACTGATTCTCAGACCAAAGGCTGTGCCGGAATCAGAAAAGCTATCCATTATATGCTGCATATCAGTCTTAATTTGCGACAAAAACAGCATCGTCTGCATGTAGTAACTCATTGACTAAGACATGATGCAGCTTGGTTCTGGCATTAAATCTTCTAAGATTAAAACTGCGACCTGTGGTTCAAAACTTTAACATGACACCCTTATCGCAATTCCGAAACGAATTAGCAAGTATAGCAGCAAAATATATAGAGAAAATAGTAGAGGCAGGAATATCACCTTGTTTGACACCATTGTCAACTGGGATTTCATCAGACAACTTTCTGTTAAACAAGACTCGAGCTTTCATGTCCCTGTGCAGTTCCTTGAATATTCTAACAAAGTTTGGAGGACACCCTACTTTTTCTAAGTGTCAAATGCTTTGGTTAGAGCCACAAACATTTGATACAGCGGTATCTGTTGTTCAATGCATTTCTCCTGGATTTGCCGGGTTGAAAAAATCTCATCCGTAGTTCCTCTGCGAGACCTAAAGCCACTTTGTGACTCTTGAATAGTATTAGGACAAACATCCTCCAGTAATCTGTTTAAATAGAAGTTGTGCGAGAAATTTCCCAGCAATCCAAAAGCGTAATCCCACGGTGGTGGTCACAAATATTCTTCTGTCCCTTTCCTTTAAACAGGATCACCAAGACACCATCAATCTAATCCTGTGGAACAGGAGCACCTTCCTAGATTTCCTCAACAAAACCGATAGCATTAGCAATATTCACACCTCCAATCTTCCTCTGGAACACTATCCAAACCAGCTGCCTTGCCACTGCTGACTTGTGCGATAGCCAATTGCACCTACACCGGACTAGGCAAACGATCCATTCTGAATATGATATCACATTGTGGTAGGCTATCAATTGCATCAGCATCTACTGCTAAGGGATTGTGAAACACATCAGTAAAGTGATCTTGCCATCTTTTCAGAATATTTTCTGGATGCTTAATGGTAACAGAATCATCTTTCGACATTAGAGGAGATATTGAACAGGTAGGAGGGCCAAATACTTGGCGCAGGAGTCCATACAATTCCTTCAAATTCTTTGTGTCAAACGCCTTTTGGATCTGCTCCGTTATATTCATCCACCATTGGTTTTTCATTTTTCTTTGCTCACGTTGCAATGTGGCTTTGACCTCTTTGTATTATCGCTAATTAGTTGTATGAACAGAATGATCTTCACGAAGTAAAGATTCATAAATTGTCTGTTTATCAGCAACTGAATAATTTCAAGATTGTTGTTGTCACACACACACACACACACACACACACACACACACACACATATATATATATATATATATATATATATATATCGGCAGTAGAGTGAAAAGCATATCTTATTTTTCTTTTATTAATATTATTGGAATTTTTTCCTTTTTTTCTTTGTACACATTTTTGTGAATTTTTCCATGGATTTCTGCCTTTGGATTATTATGGACCATCTTCTTCCAATTACGGGATTTCCTTGGATTTTACTTGTGCAAATGGAAATTCAATTAACTTTCTTAGAGTTATATATTTTGATTTTACCGTCACCGGATTATTTATCTTCCATCAGACTATCCATTCATGTGTAATCACCTTTTTCTTCACCATATTCCCTCTGCTTCACTTTTTTTGTTTTCAAGTAAGATCTTTGACTTACTTGTTGTTTCATCAAATATTTTTGCATGAAAAATCCGATCCCGCATTTTGCTAATTCCTACCCTCTGATGAGAAGGGAAGTATTTCTTCGAAACTCCGCGGATTAAGGACTATCCACTTATCTAGTGTTTCCTTTCCAGATTAAATATGTTTTTAACTCATTTCAAAGTGTTTTTTAACGTTTTATTAACTGTTTGCCCGTATATATATATATATATATATATATATATATATATATATATATATATATATAAATCGGGACGTTCCGTTAAATATTACAGATTTTACTTCAGAAAATGTTTTCTTTTCATAACTAAAATAAGTCGCTATAAATTGTATTAATTGGAATTAGCACCCGATCCGTTATTTCGGTTTTCAGATAGATATTGACAATATATGAGTCGACCTTATAGATATTGGCTCAACCTCACTGGATAATTCAGGAACGTCACCAACTTTGTTCTATATGGGTGCAAGACACTTTCATTCCATATTATGCCTTTAAATGGTTTTATAACTACACGCGTAGAGAAAATCTCATTATAGAGTAGAGGAAATATACGCTAGGAAAAAAAGTACTACTAATTATGAACGTCATTTCGCCCTGCCAAGCTTTTGGCCGGACAGCGACATTAATTTCCGACTTATGACAGACGAGCGTAAACAATGATTTAGTCACCGATATTATTTAGATAGTTTTTTTTTTTCATCTGGAGATTATATGTCATTTCTTGAAATTAGTTATATATTACTATATACATTTTTTAATTTCATTTATTGTCCGTTTCCACTGCGACAGACAATGATTAAAATAATCCAATTCATAAAACAAAACATAAGACTGTTATTTACCGACGGGAAAACCATAACGTTGCAACTGACGATGTTACGAAACAATTATGATTGGATGTCTCTAAAGTAAGTTCGTTTGTTCTTTTAATCTGGCTACGATCTTAAAGCTTATATTCTTCTCTAGATATGACGATTGACGACCACCTGACATTTTTTCTGGATTAATGATTCTTGTCATATAAAAATTGCAGATTAAACTTCCATAATGCTGAAACTTTTCTGACTGCCAAACTCTGATAATTATTTTGTATGTGGTTGATTTTAAATAGTTCAGTCTAATTTCACTGGATTAAAAGTTGACTAGAATTTTAAAACCTTTATGTTTTTTGTTTGTTTTTTTCCTTTTTTTTTTTTTTTTGCTTTTTGCTCTTGGTCATCAAAACAAGTCATATTGCCACTTGGACATAAGCGGCGACTATTTGAGACCATATCTACAGAGGACTGTAAGGTACTATGAACTTTGACAACTGGGCTCTAAACCCTGTCCGATCTCCTCAATGTTGCATCCCTTTGTCTTTTTTACAAGTATTTTAATGAAATGTACTCTGATCAACTAATTAGTTCATCAAAGCACATTCCATTAAAATACTTGTAAAATAGGAAAAGAGGTGCAAAGGGAAGCAACGTGTGCGTCTCGACGTACATATCCTTGACAAACTCACTTAGCAGCAAAATCACTCCCCTCCTTCTTAAGGTCCCTAAAGGCCAGAAAGCTTTCTACTCAAATAGCTTCTTCCCTATGTAAGTGAGAAGACATACTAGAGAAGTGAAAATGATATAAGGATAAGGCTAGAATCGAACTCTGTAAGCAAGTGTTAAAATTAATGGAAAATTGAATGTTAGAAATTAAGTCCATTGTTAATTCTATTAGAAATAGTTAAATATTTTTTTCTGTCCAAAAAAGAGTCAATTGTCCATTCTTTTAGAAATCTGGATATTAAATATGTCAGTTAAATGAATGAACAATGTTAGT
The DNA here is from genome assembly GCF_053919585.1 of Euprymna scolopes. Lineage (NCBI taxonomy): Eukaryota > Metazoa > Mollusca > Cephalopoda > Sepiida > Sepiolidae > Euprymna > Euprymna scolopes. The sequence goes on along the minus strand of NC_136505.1, from coordinate 40,518,016 downwards.
TAAAATATATTGTTTAAAAATAGGTTAGAATTAGAATTGAGGATTCTTTTTTTACCAAAAGTGTGTTGGACGGACGTGTGTAGAAAACGTGATATATTCACGTTGGTCGACGGTACACTTCTGACATCATAAACAAAGGAGATTTCTCAATATAGGAATCTGAGGTTTCAACGTTCCTGAAGTTGATGAGAGAGTAAGTTAGGAGAGATGGAGAGAAGAGCTCCTAGAAGCAAAGGGAGGGGAGTATACCATGTAGGCGAAAAGGCTTGAATTCCTGACATCACCGCTCGGTCGATTGAATAATAAAGGAAATATCTATGCTTGTAACTGTTTGTCTTGTGTCGTCATTCCTTACAACAGAAAAGGTAAACGAACTTTGTACAACTTTTCCAAGTATTATGTGTCCTCCCCACCATTATCATAAGTGAAGTATCTCCTCCTCTCTATATGTGTTAAGAACTGTTGCATTATATCCCCCAGCCGTATTAATTCGTGTTAACAAGAATCATCCCAGTCAGATATAAATGTCTCCCTCGTTATCATCGTCATCTGTTCTGAGTCCCCGTTAATGTTTCCCCGATATGGGTCCCCTGCTACACAACATATTCGTTGATTTGAGTGCCGTTATCATTTTATTCTGCAAGATTTAGAAAACAAAACGGACCACAGAAACACAACAAAGGGTCCTTTGAAAAGAAAAAAAAACACACAACGTGAAGGAAAAAAAACTGCTAGACGAAATACACACATAAACACAATAATCAAGAAAAAAGAAGAAAGAGAAACATACTCCCAATATGAAAAAAGGTATTAAGGAAAAATAGTCACAAAATACGGTCCTTAAAACACAGGAACAAATGTAGTTAAAAAAAGATACGATATGCCGCAAAAAATATAAAAGAAAAAATCGTAGAAATGAATAATAATAAAAAAAATAAACACTCACACAGGAAAACGTAAAAAAGCAAGTTCACAAGAGTAATTTAGCGTATTCATTGATAAATGAAATTGTATTGTTTTGAAATATACAGACACACACAGACAGATAATGTGAAAAAGAGAAAAGGAAGTCATTTGTATATACACACGAGAAGTTGGAGTAATTCAATTGTATCGTTTTGAAATTGTAGCAAATGTCGAATTGTTTGAGTTTAGAGCCGTAAATCAAAGATTTGTTATATAAACTTGTCAAACAAGAACGCAGACAAAGCGGAATCCAGCAAAAGCTATTGTATAGTCTTATAAGGAATTTTATTTTTATAAATATGATTTTAAAAGATCCTATTGTCTGTACGAATGCACTTTTAGTGAAAAAGAATTTTGTGTTTATAGTTGAATTTTTCAGCCTTCCAGGTATCATTTTTTTTTTGTTTTTGAAAACAAAAGACAATTAAAAAAATAAAGGGGGCAATATTGAATGTTGACTTTATGTAATCACGACTTTTTTTCTGTTTGATCCAGTGCTTTTAACAGACTTTTGTTGTTACTGTTATTTATTACAGAAAAGAATATTTTTTAGAGAAAAGTTGTAACTGAAACGTTTTTTTATCATAGTTAAATGTGTTATACATGAGGAAATGTAATGTAATGATGAATTTTGTTTTGAAGAACATGTTATATGATGTTTGAACAAATATTGTTAACAATTGTTTTAAGTTATGTATAACGTATTGTATTTGTCGTCAGGAATTCAAACCATAATTAAGTAGATAAATTAAAATGAAAAAAACAAGTCATAAGAAAATAAAAGTGAAACGATGATTAAGACGAATGATTGGCCTAGAAATTTGTTATAATTTTAAAGAGGATAAAATAGAAAATTACGTAAACGGGTATTTTGAGAGTGTTTCGGGTGTGATAAGCCAAAAGAGAGAATTGTTCTTTTTGTGTTTTTTTTTTTTTTTTTGATGTCCATAAAATTTTTCGTAAGAGGAGTAACTTGCTAGGGTCAGCGCTATAGATGTGCCCCTATAGAAAAATATGGATGGAAAACTGTGGTATTGTGTGCTTTTAAAGCATGTTGCACGTAGCAGGTTCGAGTAGATGATAAACCTCAGCACAATAAATAAAAAAGGCAGGCGTTGGAGAGGATACGAGAATTCCTTAGGGTACAAAAGAGTCAGTACCACAGGCAATTCACATATAGTAAAAAGAAAGAAAAAAAAGTAAAATATACCGTAAATGCGTAGAAAGAAAAGATATAACCTTATACTGTTTTTAGAGATGTATGAATGTGGGATGTCCCTGTTTTGGGATCTTGGACGCTCTGATGAAAAAAAAACATCACAGAAATCCTAGCCATAGTTAGAATTCAGTGCGCATGTAGGAATTTTGGCGCAGGGGATGGTGGTTATTTAGTTAAGGGTGATGTTTTCTAACTCTTTGTCGATTTCTAAGAGTCCAAGCAAGGAAATTCGATTGAATCAAAGTTTTAAGTAAATGAGCTTTGATGTATGTCTCAAAAGAAACAAAATAGTTAAAAAAAAATGAGGCAAAGCTCTAATTAGTAGAACGATCATGCGAAAGAAAGGATCAAGGCACATTTGGACGAAGAGTCGTCGAATTGGTGAAGAGGTAAAATGTGACCTCGGTTACGGCATTAGGATGGCTGGATGGAGCAGCTGAGATGGATCATAGGAGATACTACCTTACACCCAAACAGGAATATACCAGGGAGATCAGATAGAGATTTAGGTCTAAAAGTAATTATGGAGTCAGTTTGAAAAGGGCTGACTAAAGAAGTGTTTTTGTGTCTGATCTTTCTTAGCCAAGTGGTTGTACAGATATAAAGAAAAAATATACTGGAATTTAAAAATGCATACATTTTTTTGAAAAATAGGAAGGAAAGCAGTGTACATGAAAGGGCTGTCCCCTTCTCATGTAAGTAAGAAGATATACTAGATAAGTGAAAATGATATTAGGATAAAGCAAGAATCGAACTCTGTAGGCAAGTGTTAAAATTAATGGAAAATTGAATGTTAGAAATTAAGTCCATTGTTAATGCTATTAGAAATAGTTAAATATTGTTTATGTCGGAAAAAGAGTTGATTGTCTATTTTTTTAGAAATCTGGATATTAAATATGTCAGTTAAATGAATGCACAGTGCGAGTTAAAATATATTGTTTAAAATAGGTTAGAATTAGAATTGAGGATTCTTTTGTTTGCCAAAAGTGTGTTGGACGGATATGTGTTGAAAACGTGATATAGTCACGTTGGTCGACAGTACACTTCTGACGTCATAAACAAAGGAGATTTCTCAATATAGGAATCTGAGGGTTCGAAGTTGATGAAGTTGATGGACGGATCAGGTAGGTGAGATCGAACGGAGAGCCCTTTAGAAGGAAAGGGAGGAGAGTATACCATGTAGTCGAAAAGGCTTGAGCTCCTGACATCACCGGTCGGTCGAAGTATCTCCTCCCCTCCTCTGTGTTAAGAACTTGCATCATATCTCCCAGTGCGTATTAGTATGAAGTCCCTAAAAATCATCCCAGTCAGATGTAAATGTCTCCTTCCATATTTAATCTCACAGTCGTTATGAAGTTACCAAGTGTTATAAATGTCGCCCTCAGTATTGTAATCACATCGTTATTAGTGTATTATGATCCCTGTATTACATGTACCCGTTAATGTGTCCCCAATATGTACCCCTATGCAGCACAGCTAGACTTCGGAATTCTCTTTCCTGCTACCTGCTTTTCTAACTGTACTGATATGCAGAAGTTTCAATGCAACATAAACTAACATCTTAATCGTTCTTAGGCATGGTCCCAATGAATAGCCCTTTACGTCCAAGTAGTAATATACCTTATTTAGGGTGAAGGTGTTTAAATGGGGGGGGGATCTGCGAGGTGTCTGTTCACATTGTTCTTTATAAAGTCAGGGATGCAGAGAGGATCTTCAAAAGCCTAGAAACTATTAGAGTATACGTTTTTGCTATATATAAGGACCTCAACAGTTAGATCTTGTTACCAAAGTGTAAGTCGGGTTTTTTTACGAAGGGATCACCACTTATCAAGGCCTGAGGGCCACTCAAGGATGTCTCAATAAGTGTACGGTCGTCATCGAGACAACAGTGTAGTAACCGTTAGTAGTAGGAACTTCTCGGCAAAAATTGTTATGCATGTTACATAAAATCAGCCATATTCCACTGTTCCTTAAATCTCCTACATCCGGAGTAAATTTTCCTTTTCCATTCTTGAATAGACATTACATGGAAAAGTCCAAAGTGTATTTAATTGTTCTACGGGTCTTCTGGAAAATGTTCAGTTTAATAATTATATGGTTACTCTCCGCTTTTATTTGCGTATCAGAAGGCTATTAGGCTTAAAACTTCATCTATAATTATACTTGGGTAATATTCCGTCGGCATCGCCATGTCGGCGGAATAAAAATTATTAAAAAAATAATTTTAGGCAGATTTTAGTGGAATGTGTTACAGCCGATTGATGTGCAGATACGTTCTCTAGCAAAACACAAGTGAACCACACAATTTTTTTTATCCCTGTTAATGACGAGATGTGGGTATAGGTTTAATAGAGATATTGTCGGTTTGATTGAGTTTTATTTCAATGAATTAAACGTAATACAACACGAATGCGAGGAAATATAATATGAGGAGTAAAAATATGGGGAGTAAAAATATGGGGGGGGGTAAAAATATGAGGAGTAAAAGTATGGGGAGTAAAAATAGGGGACGACTTCTTATATTCAAATATTTTTTTCTGTTTTATTAAAACAAAACAAGTTGAAAGAAAAGTTAAGGGAGGAAAATTAAGAATTAGAAAGATATTGCCGCTGGATGTGAGATAACAAATTTGTTAAAGTCATCATTCCGAATAAAAGTTTAAAACTTGCTCAAAATTAAAAAAAAAAAAACTGAAACGTATTAGGCAGAGCCCATGTCTCTTGTTTGTTGTTGTCAGGACAAAATTTACAAGAGAGTGTACTTTTAAATAAATTGCCATTTTTATCAATGGGAACGCTTGTTATATTATGCCGGGGCAACATCGGGTAGCCTTGCTGATAGCCGATTTAGAACATCCACTATTTTTATTTAAAAAAGTAAAATGTTAGATAATGATCATTATAATTGTTTTGTAAATTTTATGCGGAAAAAAAGTATGCAGAGAGAATATTTGAAACAAAGAAATATTTAGTAAAATATGTAGATTAACTTAGAACAACCACGGAAAGAATGTGCTAGGCATGAGTAGAGCTCGTTTTCATGTGGTTAAGTGAATTAAGCACAAAGGAAAAGTTACATACATATAAGAGAGCTAGGAGTAAAAATAGGAGAGATAGAAAGCTATACAGATGAAGAGAGTATGGGAGACAGGACGTAATGACCCTGGTCGAGGGTTAAGTAAAGTCTAAGAAAAGCGTGCAATCTTCCAATAAGAAAACATACTAATATAAAAGCTATCTGTTAGTTTAGATATATACGGGTTAGTTATAAAGTTAGGAAATATCCGGGACAAAAGTCCAGGGAGACGCCAAGAAGATGCAGTCCGAACCTGTGGGACTGTTGAGTCCATAGGCCTTTGAGCCTGAGCGCAGGGGGTTTAGAACAGACAGACGTGATATCTTCCAACATGTAAATATAATGAAATAAAAGTTTTCTAATATATAACCAGAGACTCATGGTTGTTTCTTTGCAAGAAATATTCATTTCAACTTTTGCCAGATTCATCAGCCAAAATCTCAGATGAATGAAGATAATGTTTCTCTGTTTGACAAGATGTAATTCTCCCCCCTTCCGTTGCTTTGTTGTTAAGGAAATGTTTGCTGTTTAATGATATGTCCTGTTGAACTGTATATCTTCTTATTATAAATTTTCCTAATGTCTGTCTGTCTGTGTGTGTGTCAGCCGCCAGGTAATCCACCCAGACAAGTAAGGTACCGAAATGAAGCTTATGACCCAGCGGGCGTTTTAGTGATATTTATATCCATGTTTGGTGTATGGAAATGCAAAAACAATGCAAAAATGCAAAAAAATAACGATTTACTAACAACGTTTTATTTACTGGATATTTTCCGGTATTCACCGGAAGTTATTATCTCCCTTAATAAGTTCGATTTACTGTGTGTGTGTGTGTGTGTGATACCCGGTTTATTTCAGCCTACCTGCAACCCACCCAGGCAAGTAAGGTACCGAAATGAAGCTTATGACCCGGTGGATGTTTTACTTATATTTATATCCATGTTTGGTGTATGGAAAGGCAAAAAAAAAAGGCAAAAAAAATAACGATTTACTAAACAACGTTTTATTTACTGGATATTTTTCCGGTACAAGGACTAAAGTTTGCCTTGCTGGGCAAACTTTGGTTCTTGTATGTGTAATGTATATATGCAAGCATTTATGAACATTAGACGGTGTTAAGAAACTTCATTATATACACAACTCATCATATACCCAACATATCTTATATACAGCTCCTTACGTACATGTAGACTTTATGACCCCAAAAACGTAACATAGTCCTTATGGCGCCGTAATGTCATATGGAACACCCCCGACAATACAATACAGTTATTTACATATATATATATATATATATATATATATATATATATATATATATATCATCGGCGGTAATGAATTATTGAGTTGAGTGGGTGTGATTGAAATAATTCCTTATATAAAAGCCTCTTCAAAATGTGCATCTTCATGTTTGTAATTATTCAAAATGAAAGACAGCAAGAGTTTCATACAAATATATCCAATTAATCCGATGATTCAGTCGCACCGATGAGATACGTAAATACTTTAAAACACCTAACATTCAGAATTCGTAGTCCACAATATTTTGATGAAGAAATCAATGCCTTACAATATTCATTGAAAGCATTGCAATAATCCACATATTTTATATTAAACTAGCCTGGGTGTTTGGAAGTGCGTGTTGAGCAAAGGAAAAAGTAATAGTTATAGGCAGGTAGGCTCGAACTGATACTGTAAAGGAGGAAAATAACGTGAAAAAAATGTGACGTCTTTGCTGTTGCGTCCGTCGCCAAATCGGAAGTGGCGAAGGTTTAAATTAAGGCTAGTCAATTGAAAACAGTGGATTGCTTTCGAAAATATCGGCGAAACAGGCGACCCCCCCTGTAGAAAAGTGCGCAGTTGAGTGTGAAGGAATTAATGTTTTTAGCCAATTATTATATTGGTGTCGTCCAAAGGGTCGCGCTTCAAAACGATACCTATATCGTGAAAATCCGTCCCCTCTGTCGAAAGTTGTAGGCAGACATACATACATGCATACATATATACATACATACATACATTTGAACTGACAGGTGAGATTTATATTATAGATTATAGATGCTAAGAAAAACACCTTAAAATATTTTCCAGAATCAATAAGCAAAAATGATATACAATAGACTCTTATCTTATAAACTGGTGTATACTCTTACTTACCAACGCCAAAAATACATGAATTTGAAAAACTAAAACAAACTAGAAATTCCAGTAATATAAACACTATCACAAACGATAAATCTAACATCAAAAACAGCAAAATAGTATCAAACAAAGCCCAAATCTAATGCAGGCATATATACTATCCCATGCCATATTTGTCATCAGATATAAGAAACTCAACAGGAACTAAATAAATAAAGAAGAAATATAAAATATTAGGTTGGTGAAAAACAATATCGTTTTCTCACGTATGTTATTTTATATATGATTTCTGAATTAATTCATTGATATATATATATATATGTATATATATATATATATATATATATATATATATAGCCATGTTATATATCATTTTGAAGCGCGTTTTTCGCTGTATCTAATTGTGTTATTCGTTACCGTTCTCAATATCTTCATTTATTTCTTTGCAAGATTTTCGACAGCATGGGCAAAATTCAAATCCGCACGATTTTATTGTTCCAGTTCAAACTAGGCTAAGAAGCTGCCGAGACAGCTTGTAATATCAATGATGCGTTTGGTCCAGAAACCACTAACGAAAGTATAGCACAGTACTGCTCCAAGAAATTTTGCAATGGTGACGAGAGTCTCGAAGTTGAAGACGGTCGCGGCCGGCTGACTGTGATTGATAACGAACATTTAAAAGCCTTAATTAAAGCTGAACCTCGCAAAACTACACGGGAAGTTGCTATTGAATCGAGGCTGACCACTCAACAGTCGTTCGCCATTTAATGCAAAGAGAGAAGTTATAAATGTTTGATAAATAGGTGCTGCATGAATTGAACGATAATAAAAAAAAAATTGTCGTTCCGAGGTGTCTTCTACGCTCCTTCTGCGCAACAAAAACGACCCATTTCTTGAGCGGATTGTGACGTGTGACGAGAAGTTCATCCTTTACAAGAACACCGACGTTCGGCATGGTGATTAGATGCCGGAGAAGTTCCATAACATTTCCCGACCCCGAAATTGCACTAAAAAGGTCATGGTGACTGTTTGGAGGTCTGCAGCCAGTCTCATTCATCACAGCTTCGGGCTAAATGATTACGGCGGAGAAGTACTGCTGACAAATTGACTAAATCCACCAAAAACTCGAACGTGTCTGCCCGAGATTGGTCAATATGAAGGGACCAATTCTCCTTCATGACAACGCTCGACCGCATGTTGCTCAACTGACCCTGCAAAAGGTGAACGAATTGGGCTACGTGGCTTTGCTCCATCCGCCATATTCATAGGACCTCTCGCCCACCGATTATGTCCTCGACAACAAGATGATGCCAAATCGGCCTTCAATGACTTCATCTCTTCCAGAACTCCGGATTTCTATGCTTATGCAATAAATAAACTTGTTTCTTGTTTGCAAAAATGTGTCAATTCTAATGGTTCTTATTTCGATTAATAAAGTTTATTATGAAAGGAGTTATGCTCTTTGGGTGTTGAACGTAATAAAAAAAAACGACATTATTTTTGGACCAACTTAATAGCAATTCCCTGAATGCATTATTCCTTCATTCATTACAACATTATCATTCGTTTCACTTTAAACAAGCTAAACTTCTTAAATTACCTTAAAGCCAATCTCGACGAAGACTTTTTGAATCAGCACACATTACAAACTAAAGCATCATTAAACAACGTAACGGCTTCTGCAAGTTATCTTCATAATTCAATAAACTGAACAGTAAATCAGTAAAGAACATTATTTGAATTTAGATAGAGGGTAACTATCGATAATGCAATAATAATGTAATCAATCTATAAAAACAAGGAAATACTCATTCCAATTAATATACACACCCAACATTTTGAATTTTAAAAGAAACAGCATCATTATTTTAAATTCTAACGGCTATAAGTAGTTTAAAAAGAAATTCGCTCATTCTATTGCATAAACACTATAAATACTTTGAATGCTAACGGCTATTTTTCGTTCAAAAATGTCAAAAATATCCATTTTATATAGCAAACAATTTATTTTCAAATATTTTACTTGTATTTTATTTCTTCAAATCAATAATCCCGAGAAATACTTAAAACACCAACGAAACGTTGATGAACAGAGAAATTATTTTTTTCTTTTCATTTCTCTATCACGTTGGAATATTAATTTTCTAATTTTGATCATATATATATATATATATACATAATATAAAGCTGAATGTGTGTGTGTGTATGTGTGTGTGTGTGGTCATGAATAGTTTCCTATATGGTTGACTATTTTAAAAAAAACTTATTACATATAATGATAGAAGATGTATCGAGACACAGGAATGAGTATGTTTGATCTGGCAGAACGGTGGTTCATTAAAATTGTGGGGTCTGCGTTCGCGCCTGGCTCACAAAGTATAGAATAAAAAATTTAAAAATGAAAAAAAAACGTTTACAAGTGTTTTTGATATAGATGTACATAAGAATACTTTGATAAGTATGTTTTAACTTAAATAGGGATGGTATAAAAAATTGTGGGGTCTGTGTTCGCGCCTGGCCTCCATAGAACGGAAATAGGCACAAACTTTAATAAAGATTTTTCATATCTATCTGCTTAAGTATACTTTGATAATTATGTTTCAGTTTGAAGAAATATGGTATAATAAAATTATGGGGTGTTCGTTCGCACCTGACCTTTATAGAATGGAAATATGTCACAAAGTTTAACAAGATTTTTTAATATAGATCCACAGAATATTGTGATAAGTGTTTCAGTGCGAACAGGTATGGTATAATAAATTATGGGGTTTATCTATTTTATTTTTACTTTCATCATATTTTGCTTTGGTTATAATACCCCCAAATTCGAAGCTATCTCTTTACAGCCCTTCCTTTTCATAACCCATCATACTTTCATAAATCAGAATCCATTTTCTGTAGGCTGTTTTTGAACCCAGTCAACGACGGGTACCTTTGCTAGTATATATATATATATATATATATATATATATATATATATATATATATATAATAAGTTATGAAATATATATGGCGATTAAGCTATACAGAATATTCAGCGTTTCATCCATGTTTAACCACATAACCACATAAACATTATGTTTAACCACATAAATTAATATACGAAAGTATAGATTTATGCGTAATATATATATATATATATATATATATATATATATATATATATATACTATGACATGAAAGAGACTTTCTAGGCCGATTTTCAGGAAATCTCACATGGAGGTATTTTATGTACCTGACAATCATTTTAGATAAGTTTTGTATCGGAATGTATTTTATAAGTAACGATAATCGATAATCGAAATAAACCGATGAAACTAGGAACAGGCGATTTTAGAAAGTCAACACCTTACACATTTAACATCACAAGGGCGTCTGAAAAGTTCTATTAGCATACAAACCGAAGGGCTCGACATAAAATTAATAGCAGGTTCTTGGATATGACAAGGGCGCGTTCGAAATGAATGTTTCTGTTTAAAGCACAATTGAAACATAATACTCGACTGTTTCATTTTAAACTTAAATACAAGCCATTATATAAATAAATATATATATATATACATATATATATATGTAATATAGATTACAATGTATTGTAGAGCAAGCTATTAATCTATTTAATTGAAAAAATGGACGATTTCAACGATTTCAATGACAATAAGAATATTGAGATGAAATCGATCACAGATTAGATAATCATGTGGTATCAAGTCTTACAAAATAATTTTGGGAGATAATATTTTTATATAAGACAATCCCAACTAAATAAGAATTTCTTCAATATTAAAGATAAAGCAAAATAAAATTTATAAGCATTTTTCTCTATACAATTTGTATATATAAATTTCGTTCAGACAAATATAATTAAAAAAAAATTATTATTTGAACCAAGATATCCCTTAAAAGATTTAATCTTTAATATATTTTTTATTTATTTGCTGGGAAGCAAAATTATATCAAACGGAATTTAATGTTTTGCTAATGATTTTCTTCTGAGGAGATGAGCCTAAATCGGATATTCATAGATTAAGGAAATTACTTTGAATTGTGTTCTTAGTTCAAATGATAGTTTGTTTTTTTTTTGTTTTGAAAAATTATATTTTTCTGAATGAAATTTAAATAGAAAAAAACTATAAATTATATATATATTTCCGTAGAAATATATTTTCTTATTATATATCAATCCTTATATAAGTAATCACTGTAATTATATATATATATATATATATATATATATATATATATATATATATATATATATATATATATATATATGATGAAAATAATGGAAATAGTATTCCGACAAAATAGACTTCCTCCAGAGGAACTCTCGAAATAAAGACGAAACGTTGATGAACACGTAATACGGTTTGTTCCTTTTTATTTCTCTCTCTCTCTCTCTCTCTCTCTCTCTCTATATATATATATATATATATATATATATATATATATATATACATTCAAGTTGGGTGTTAACATAACTATACGAATCTCTACGTTTGATCAACAAAATATTATCAATGCTTTTTTTTATTTTGGCTATAGTCGAGCTTGATTTTGTTTTAATATTTATTAAGTGTTTTCTGGTGCATTAAAATCTGCGTCGATTTCATAACAACACCAGGTATCCAATGGCGTCTAATATTTCAATCAAGTACACATCCGGATTTCTCTGCAGATAGACACGACGGATCGATGGTATTTTTATGCACACCCTTGTGAATTTATCTGATCGATAAACTTTGACTCACGTCTATTAGTCTCGAACAACTAATAAATAATCAATAATCAATAATCTACGTAAGAGATTAATTTATTCATCTAAAATAATTTCTCCACTTGTGTATTCGTCAGCATCAGTTCAACGTGTGCTTTCTCCGAAAGGTTGCAACGACAAAGGAACTGTTTAAACGCGCGCCTTATTCTCGGCGCGTTTCTTTTTCTACCGGAAGCCGAATAAGTCTTTCATTTTTCGGTGTGAACATTTCATATCGCAGACGAGGCCGATGAGAACTCCTCGTGCAACCTATATAGTTTATAAAGTTTTATAAATCTGAGGTTTGCATAACAACCTACTGAGCAAACCAAGCGTAGAGTTGAATGCAATTTGGACACCTCTAATAGAGAGAGAAAACCTTGAATAACAACATAGGTTTAACATTAACAAAAACCAACTAAGAATTGTCCTAGTGACATATGGCCGAGTGGTGCTAGACATTGTATCAAAGTTTACAGTTACCCAAAGGTGCTGAGTTCAATCCTGAACGAAGGCAGTGAAAAGTAACATTCAAAACAGAGAATCAGCAACTATGTCCCAGAGCCTAGCTGGAGTCCGAACACAGTACCCCCCGTAATAATAATAAAGGGTTGGGTTCGAGACTCCTAACAAACGGTTCGCCAGTTCGATACTGATGAGGGCAAAACGGCCGAAACGTTGTGACTATAACAACCAAGATGAGGAAGTCAGTCCGACAATTTCAATAAATAAAAGATAAGAGCTTCCTAAATGATCAACAATCGAATTAATTGATAAGATTCAACATCGCACAATGGCGGTGATCTTACAGAAATCGATGTTTTTTTCCGTTTATTGCCTCTCCCACGAGAGTTTGCGGTCTACTTTTTTTTTACATAGAGGTCACCACTTATCAAGACCCAGAAGCCACTCGGGGATAAGGGTTATTGCGTGTACAGTAATCAATGGGAAAGTGTTGTAGTATCAGTTAGTATTGGAGATTTGATAATGTGTCATTACTTAAGGCGGTTCATCAGGAATTTGTTTATGTTGGACAGGCGGTTTGACGTCGGTATTTATGATTTATTTATGTATATACATATATCTGTATACACATATATATACATATGTATACATATGTAATGTTTTTTAATCTTTAGGCTGTGATCATAGCGTAGTATCTGTGTTAAGTGTGGCAAGCAGGACCAAGGGTCAAATTATTATTATTATTATTATTATTATTATTATTAATTGATTCGAGCAACGGCTGGTCGCTGGATCAATTATTATGATTAGAAAAGTAAACAATTAAATTGGGAAGAAATGATTGACTTATATAATATAATCAATCGCAAAAGGAATGTGAAAATAGAAAATAGACGTAAACATTATTTAGGGTTTGAATAAACAAATAACTAGATTGGGGTTACATAAGGTTGGTCTGAGTCACGTAATAATGTGACGTAAAGAAACAAGTGATGTATGTAGATTTGGGGAGATTCTAGTTAGTCGTTAGCTGGACATCAGAGAAAACGGACGACTACAGATGACGTGGGAAGCGGCGTCACTTCGGACAGCCAAGATGTAAAGGACGTGTAACTTTTGAAAATTCCGACCAAATCATGAGGATAAATGTTCATAAATAATTCAGATATGTGTTGTGTTATTTACACCTGTTAAAAAAAGAACTGTTGTGTACAACTGTTTCGATACGTCCACGTCAATCGTTTCCTATTAGAACTGTTGCATAAATGTTAAAATATACACACTAGACGATCAACTAAATGATACGACGTATATACGTACAAGCATTTACACGTACATGAATATATAGATAAAAGATAAAAAACCCAACTATTAAACGTGTACGTCGTTATGGAATATATTAACATACAACATATGACACGTTTTATAATATATATCTCCCAGCTGACTATATAACAATGACAATGATATTAAATAAATATGTAAACAATAGTAGTAAAATATAATTTTGAAATCATTCTATTTAAAAAAACGTATATCAGCAGATAAGCTTTAGCATAAAAAATATCTAAAATATCTATATACAAATAGAAAAAGAGGTTGGATCGCTTTTAAAAGTGATAAAATCTACAGAAATCTTGAAAGACCCGCGTTAATTCCATTAAATGAGAAATATATTTAATCAACAAATATGTTTTGATAACACTATCCCTAACCTTAATCATAACCCTAACCTAACTCTAACCCTAACCCTAACCCAATCCCTATCCCTAACCATAACCCTAACATAACTCTAAGCCTAACCCTAACCATAACCATAACCATAACCATAATACTAACCCTAACCATAACCATAACCTAACTCTAACCCTAACACTAACCCTATCCCTAACCCTAACCCTAACCCTAATCATAACCAGAACCCTAACCTAACCCTAAGCCTATCCCTAACCCTAACCCTAATCATAACCTAACTTTAACCCTAACTTTAACCCTAACCCTAACCCTAACCTAACTCTAACCCTAAACCTAAACCTAACCCTAACCATAACCATAACCCTAACCCTAACCCTAATTCCACTAAATGAGAAATATATTTAATCAATAAATATGTTTTGATAAAGTTGATATTTTTCTGGTTAGCGCAAAAATATTTTTTTGTTGTTTTTTTACAGAAAAACCAATAACGTGCAGCAACTATGAGTTATTACGTGTTCATTGCATTTTAAATATAGAACTGGCCCACACAGGATAAATTAATAAAAACTAATAAATACTGAGAAAGTAATATTGAGCTACATATTTTAATACAAATAATAAAATCACGTTGTGGGAGACACTCTTTAATTTCCTCCTTCAGTCCAGGACCTGTTGGCAGACTATTCCTTTTTCCCCTGTTTCTTTCGAATGAACTTTCTTTCGCGTAACGTTTCATGACACTTTTCTCCCGAAGAACCACTGACGTCAAAATTACTACGAGGTTATATCAGAGGGAGGTGAGTAATATCCTTATCCAAGCTTGCCAGATGGGCTTTTTATAAAGACGAATCTCTCCTTGTATTTGGCCTTTTTCAAAGCGTAACTTACGGACTAAGTAAGGAAGGAGCAAGAAGAATATTATTCAGCTTACAATTTTAAGAAAAAGAATGTTGAATGTCTGTAGTCAGAAGAACAATAAAGTCCATTATATGGATTAAAAGTACGTAATTGTCATTTAAACAAATAGTAAACATTGTTTTTACTTCAAAAGGTATAATTCGTTAAGTATAAATACAAACTGAAATTTAATATCTGTAATATTATCAAAAGGAGACCATATGATAATTTATTTATCTATACTTACGAACATTAATTTTATTATTCAAAAAAACAAAAAGACAGAAAATAAAGAGGGACAGTGGAGAGTAGTAAGAATACTAAAACATAGAGAAAGAGAGGAATCTAATACCGAAAATGAAACTATCAAGGATACAATGTAACTAGTTACATTTCAAGAGATCACGTTAGAAACGAGGATACGTTTGAGATCACGTGGATGATCTCACGGCCGTAACAATAAAGAAACCAATGGAGTTGTTACAAGGATAAAGCCAGTTGAAGTTCTTTTCTATTTTTGTCTGCTTTGCGACTGAGGCATACAACGTGTTGGTTTCCTTACTACGTTACAGCTTGACTAACATCTAACGAGCTAACCTTACACTTTACAAGCGATTCAAATTATAAGTTTTTCAAGTCAATCGGTTAACTCATTTTCATCTAGCCATTCGGCTTTATTTTTCTAGCAGTTACTTATTTTGAATACCAAATATCAGAAACGTTTTACAGCGTATATTAAAATATACCATTTGCTATTTGTGTATTTCAATAAATTTTAATGTTGACATTTATCCTTTTATATTACTGGTTTTACAAGGAAGTTTCTATTTTTAAATTGTTTTTATACAAATCATTCTTAATGCATACAATTCACGTTCGACATTTTTTGTTAGTACCCAAAATTGATATATATTTTTCGTTTGTTTCGGGATTGCTTTCGATGACGTTTACTTTCAGTAATTATGATAGTAATAGTTTATTTCAGTTGGTTTCAAGCAGAAAAAATATGCGGTTATAATTACTGTTTTTGGCGGTTAGGTTTCAAAAACGTTTGTTAAAATAAACACGTACTTTTTTCTGTTTAAAACCAACTAAAACAGAATATGTAAATAAGATATGCCAGACTAATTTCATTATATACACACACACACACACACACACATATATATATATATATATATATATATATATATATATATATATATATATATATATATATTTATATATATATTATTTAATTTTCTTACCTTAAGATCATTAACATTGTTTCACGCCAGTCATGGAAAGTGCATTGCCTCTCCTCTAAAATTGAAAATGGACTTGTACCTTTTTCAATTTTAAATTTTATTGCCTGATGAGATCAATTATGATCAAAACGGTCTGCACACTGTACCAAGATATGACTGTATTTACATATAGAAAAAGAAAAATTCAAAAATTATATATATATATAGTAATTTATAAAATATATATGGCGATTAAGCTACACTGAATATTCTGCGTTTCATCCACTGTAGGATTCGTCAGGCTTATGCGCGAATTTTGTGGTTGCTTCTTGTTTTTATATATGTTGAGGATTTCTAGTTAGCCAATCAGCTTTCTAGTATCCACCGCGCCCCCTCCTATCCAACTATCTTAGTTGTATATGACGCGTTGCTTGTCACATCGTAGAATGTAGAACTGGATGAAAATATAAGAATTTAAAAAGAAATCGAGGTATAGTCAATAGATTGCGCCTTGGCCCATATCGTTAGGTCGTCAGTATTGCACACTTCATGAGTGCGACGTCCTGGGTTCGCGCCTATGTCGGAGCACGTCACTGATGAGATGCGGTACATCGAAACCCACTTTGGGTCTGGCGTTGTCCGTTGTCGATGCAATTCCTCGATTCTATCTAGTTGTGGGTTCTAGCTTTATCCTGAAAGGTGTATGTGAACGGGAATTTATATATCTATCTATAATCTCCTCTTAATGTCTAATATATATATATATATATATATATATATATGTGTGTGTGTGTGTGTGTGTTGTAATGTAAAGTTATAAATTATTATAAAATAAAAACAGTAAACTTTATACCATCACACCTTTAAAACATTTATTTTAGCCACGTTTTTAACACGTTAAAAAATGTATTTTTTTACACACGAGACGTTTCACTGGTTCAAGAAATTTAAATGTAATTTTAACTTAAACATGTAAAAGCATCCAGAATTTAAAACAACAGTAATTAAATACTGCCTGAATACGACTGATGAAGCTTAGTCGAAAGGTCTTGCAAAAAACAACGAAAAGAAAAAAACAGATGAACGAAAACGACTATGAATCTTTCTTGCACAGATTCACCGAAAAATAAGAACGACATTCCGAATTGACAAATTACAAACAAAGCTCATTAAGCAAGACTACTCCGTACTATTCAAAAAAGCTTTTCTGGATATATATATATATATATATATATATATATATATATATATATATATATATATATATATATATATATATATATATAAGATCTTTGACTTACTTGTTGTTTCATCAAATACTTTTGCATGCAAAATCCGATCCCGCATTTTGCCAATTCCTACCCTCTGATGAGAAGGAAAGTATTTCTTCGAAACTCCGTTGATTAAGGACTGTTTTTAACTCATTTCAAAGTGTTTTTTTAACATGTTTTATTAACTGTTTGCTCGTATATATATATATATATATATATATATATATATATATATATATATATATATATATATATATATATATATATTTAGAGGGAAGTTTTAAAAGCCAAAATCAATGCGGAAAGGACCGAAATCATAAGAGTAAAGCAAAGAAAAACAAACAAACAGACGGGTATGTTTGAGTAGAGAAATGTCTAACTATTTATCCATTTATCACTCCTCCCATCATTACATAATTTATTTGTCATCAAGTTATTAGTATGTCCGGTGTATATAAAGTCCGTTGTTCGTATGGAACTTTGATAATTTCGGGAGAGAACCTCCCCTTTTCAAAAAGAAAACAAAAGTTTTTTTGTTTTTGTTTTTTGTTTGTTTTTTTGTTCGTTTACTTTTGTTTTCTTTCCGCGTTGCTGTTGGCTTTTAAAACTTCCATATATTCCGTTACCAGCCATTCTTCATGCAAACCACCATTTATTTATTTATTTATATATATATATATATATATATATATATATATACAAAATAAAATTATTTAGTGTTTCCTTTTCAAATTAAATATATTTTAACTCCTTTTCAAAGTGTTTTAATATGTTTTATTAACTATTTTCTCTTATATATATATATATATATATATATATATATATATATATACATATGCATGACTACTTTATTTAATCACATAAATTAGTATACGAAAGCATAAATTTATGCGTAAACTTTAAGTATTTACTTCAACAGTGCTCAATACGTAGGTAGAGCTAGGTAGTAAGTTGCAAAATATATATGGCAATTAAACTAAACAGAATATTCCGCGTTTCATCCACGCTAGGATGGATCAGGCTAAATGCCCGATGCATAAACCTGATGAATCCTAGCGTGGATAAAACGAAGAATATTCTGTGTAGTTTAATTGCTATATATATTTTATAACTTACTATATATATATATATATATATATATATATATATATATATATATATATATATATATATATATAAACTTGATTGATAATTTCACAATTATTAATCTCTCAATCTTTCTATTAATATAGCTCTAGGTAATTGCATCTATCGAGCTTATCATATCTGCCATACTCCGAGCACAGCAACTTTAAATATATTTGCTCATTTAGACCCTATCTATTACACTCGATAATATATTTATATACATATATATATATATATATTTATATATATATATATATATATATATATATATATATATATATATATATATATTAGTTTAAGTGAATGTATAAATGTACGTATGTAATACCGTATTAAATTGTACGTTGTCTGAGTCGTTAACGACTTAGCTACCATCACTTCCATATGTACATATATTTACACACACATATACATATATATATATATACACATATATATATATATGTGTGTGTGTGTGTGTGTGTGTGTGTGTGTGTGTGTGTGTGTGTGTGTGTGTGTGTGTGTGTGTGTGTGTATTGCCAAAGAAACTGCATGTTTAAGATTACTAACCGAATTAGATACTTTACGGGATTGACTGAAAAGTAAACATGATACCCCCCCCAAAAAAAAGTAACACACTTGCAAGTACAAGATAGTATATAAATTTGATAATATTTGCTTGATGAATAATACATATGCAGTGGAAAACAAGTAAATAAATGAACACATGTTTATACAAATAACCTATTAGAGAAAAAAAAGTAAATTTGGTTGCATTAATATGCTGATGAGATTACACTAGTTGTGCAAAGTTATAATTTATAAACCGTTATATACATGTATTGCAACATTGGGCCGAAACAATTGTATGTAAGTTATTACCAATAAAAAATAATACTTTGAAGTGGTAAGATTTACGAAGTTTATATATATATATATATATATATATATATATATATATATATATATATATATATATATATATATATATATATAGATGGTATTTTACTTGTTTTTGTTTTGCGATACGTTTGGAATGAATTCAATTATTCATACAAAAGTGCAAGTTGAAATAATTTTCTCTTTGATCAGTTTAGTACCCCAATGGGGAGCGGCATATATAATGTTTTCAAATATAATGATCCATTTAGGTAAAATTCACTTTCGTATACAGAATTAAATCCATTCAAAACGTACCGCAAAAACAAAAACAAATTAAATAACATCTACGTAAATCGCGATATATCCCAACAGTCGTGCTAAATGGTCCAGTGGTAAGCGTTTATGCCGTTCACTATAAGGTCCGAATTCGGATCTTGCTAGATTCAACCACTCTGATGAGTTGTAGACGACGAAACATTTGTCAATGGATAGTTATATTTAAAAACAATATACATATCAATACATAAATACATATATATATATATATATATATATATATATATATATATATATATATATATATATGTATACTTGCAGATCGCTCGGCGTTTCCCGGTCGAAAACGAATGCATATTATATTTTAATTCATGCAGAAATGAAACATGTGCATGCAAGTATTATATTTTTTTCAACAGTTCACTTCTTTTAATTAATAAAAAAAAATACTGGAGCTGAGATCGAAACCTTAATTAAAATACAGTAAGTCAATTCAAGTACGACTACCATTATGCGAGCTTCACACGACCTTTATATAATGTTTTTTGTTTTTTTTTACATAGACGTCACCACTTATC
Organism: Euprymna scolopes; assembly: GCF_053919585.1. Taxonomy (NCBI): domain Eukaryota; kingdom Metazoa; phylum Mollusca; class Cephalopoda; order Sepiida; family Sepiolidae; genus Euprymna; species Euprymna scolopes. The sequence continues at coordinate 40,497,457 of NC_136505.1, read as the reverse complement.
AAGGCCGATAGGCCACTCAAGGATAAGGGTTAAAGAGTGTAGAGTAGTCAAAAGGACAATATAGTAATCGATAGTAATGGAAGTTCGGTAAATTTGGTTTGTTTTAAACCTACTTATTCTGAGCATAAGAAATCTGACACGTGAAAGATTTATGCATGTGCATTCGTAAGAGAGCTTACAAAGAAATAAAAATTGGATGAGCCCCCCTCTTATGAACGAATTTTAAAATTTTGACCCATTAGCCTCCCTTTTTACCAGATGAAAACCAATGAAAAAGTTTTCTACATGTCTATATACCAAATTTAAAGTCTGTAGATATAAATTCGTAGAGTATATAGGTTAAGAATTGTCCTCACACACACATTCTCACTTTTATAGATGTGTAGCTAATTCTAAAACTCCATGAATCATCTGGCCGTGCTCTTTCGAATCTTGTCATTAAGTAGCGATTAGATTTTTTTAAAAAACGGATGCCAGCTGAATTTTTATATATACATATATGCGTATGGACGTGGTGCAAACGCTATGAAATGAGCGTGAAGAGCTGTATGTTTAATCTTCGATTTTAGCTGATCAAATCCAAGTAATGTATATATATATATATATATATATATATACATACATATATAAATATATATATAAATATATATATGCATATATTTGTATACTGTATTAACAAAACCAAGACTTCAAAGAAAGAATTGATAGCAACCAAAAGTGTATTTCATTGTTAGTTACAATTGTTTCAAGACTAATTGGACAAATTAATAAATTATTGTGTTTGAAAATATTCACATAATCAGTCTCTCGTCAGACTTATTGTATAAAAAAAACACTGCAACAATAGAACAATATGTAAAGACATTTCCCTTAAAGGAAATAAAACGCGAAAACATTTATCCCCGACACATCTTTGTCAGGAGCTCACTTAAATATTTATATCTCCCTTAATTTTTGTATCACAATTTAACACCTGTCATAAGAAGTTACCACAAAAAACCTGTAGCCATTTAATATCTTTTAATAATACTATTCGTTGATTTCTTAACTTAGATTTCTATATTTCTTTATTTCACATAATTTATTTAATTTTTTGTTTTAGTTTTATTTTTATATTTAAAATAATGCCAGATCAACTAAGCTAAAACGTTATGGTTATTTTAGTTTCGTATTCAACCTATGCTCGCTACTTTGTTTACAAAAATATCGGCTTACTTATTTCTTAGATTTAAGACCAGTTTTAGGTTAATATTTTATTTTATAGGGAAATAAAGCCAAACCATTACCTTATACTTATTTAATCGTCATTCATAATTCAAGGTTATGGATCCCATTTTATTTTTTATTCCATTATTCTCTTTCGTTCTCATCTATTGGGATTGGCAAATATCGGGTATTCTTAGCTACGAAATGAAGATAATGACGCTCGTTATTAATTTTTAAAAATTTAGTTGAAATTATAGGAACCCAAGATTGCCGTAGACACTTATAACATTTAAAGGGAGACAACAAGGGTCGTTTGATGTTTCTAGTTTGGTAAATCCTAATGCGTCAATGATTTATTAATTAATTAAACAGATACAGAAAAGGCTAAGCTAGCTTATTCAACAAATTAAGATTTTAAAGTATAGTTTTAATCTTGAAGCTGATTATTCAATAAATTAAGATTTTAAAGTATATTTTTATTCTTAAAGCTTATTATATGCCCACGTCTGCCATCCATCCATAATCTGCTGGGGTTATTCATGGCTCCAGAACCAAAATTACAATTCGTTAATTGTGTTCTTGGATACCTAAATAAAAAAATATATATCCCATTAATAATTATTCTGATAATAATACCAGTATGGCTCCAAGTGTGTTTTACTCTGATTAAGTGGTGTTTACCCTTGCATTTTTGGATAAAATCATTTAGAACAAGAGTAATTTTAACAAGCAAGGATTTTTCAAGTTTTACTTGTCAGAGACCAATATCAATTAATTTCCAATTCACTAATTGCTTATTTAATTTTTATATATATATGATTGCTAGTTTGTTGTTAAGTTAATTTATTGATCTGAAAATGGTACCACTTATTTCACCATCAATACTACTACGACTAAAAAAGTGCTCGCGGTTATGGAACAATATTGCTAATCTTGGTTAAGCCTATTTCTATATCTATATTACTTATCCAGTGTAGAATAATAGAAACTATATTTGCTTGCTAGATTTGGATCCTTCGTTTAGACGTTATCATTCCAAGCTATTTAACTCTACATTAAAATTTTGTATTGTCCCCAAGGATCTTTATCGTTACAAAAAGTAAATGTAAAAGTACATTTAAGACGTGATAGCAAGAACCTATTCCTGTGAAGATATCCCTGTATAGCATCCAGCTTTTTATTTAAAATTTCTTCTTTAGAATTCACTATGTAGAAGGCTTTCAATAGACATAGATTGCAACTTTTTGATTTCCCAGGGCTATACTTACTCCCCCTATCCACTACTGCCCATTTCAATTCAAAATCTTTATTTGTTTCTATTAAGTTCCCTGACCCAATCCCCTTATGCAGTTGTATTCCTAATGTTGATTCTTGTACCATTATGTATATATTGTGGACGTCCAACGCACTGTTCTGAATATCATCTCCAGGATTATTTTGCTATTTTACTATCTATACTATTGATTTCGAGGTCCATTGCATACTTAACTCAATGCTCAAATTCTATTACTCACGGAGATAATTACAATGGAATGGTATATTCACCCAATATCGGATATACTTTGTCAAAACCGAGAAAGCATTTGGACTACATCAACGAATAACGCTGCCCCGTATACTTTTCGAAAAATCAATAAAGAGCAGTATGCTTTCGCTATGTGAGAATATTACTTTCTCCCCTGGGCCTATTTTCTGCCCACCTGGATTTATAACCCCGAACGACATTGGACTCCTTCTGATAATGGATTACCCAGGTTGTATCAATTTCTCTTTTCGTATAATTTTTTCCATATAATGATCTACAACCACTCAAAAAACTATTTTCAATGATTGTGCTGAAAAGTAAAATTAGTGTCCATTCGCGGATAAACATTTTGCTAACCGCATTTCATTTCCTCTGATGATATAGTCCATTGTTGAAAATTCATGGATTAAGGAAATTAAAATAACCCTTCTATATATTCCTTTTGTCAAACAATAAATTCTTAAATCGAATATATGTCTCTATATGTTATTTTTTTCATAATTTAAAATTTAACCACGAAACTTATTTAAATATATATATATATATTTACATATATATATATTATAAAGACAATCCGATATCGATTATTATATTGATATATGCATATGTTGGTAGTGAGATCAAATATGATATATATGTTGGCATATATATGTTGGTAGCAGATCAAAACAATATATATATATATATTTACATATATATATATATATATATATATTGTTTTGATCTGCTACCAACACATATATGCCAACATATATATCATATTTGATCTCACTACCAACATATGCATATATCAATATAATAATCGATATCGGATTGTCTTTATAATACTAAATTCGTAATCTGCGTGAGTTAATATATCATATTTAAGCGCATGTAATCCAATTAATTAATATATATATATATATTTATATATATATACATGTAAATACATATGTGTGTGTGTGTGTGTGTGTGTGTGTGTGTGTGTGTGTGTGTGTGTGTGTGTGTGTGTGTGATGCCTACAGTCAATTATGGTGGTGGGAATTTCATGGTCTGGGGCTCTAGGTATTGGAGTTAATTTCATTGAAGGAAACATGAACTCCAACATGTACTGTCATATACTATAGTAGAGCATGATCCCCTCCATCCAGAAGCGGGCTCGCAGAGCAGTGTTTCAGCATGACAATGATCCAAAACACACATCGAAGACAACCACTACTTCACTGAAGAGGCTGAGGATAAAGGTGATGGACTGGCTAAGAATTTCTCCAGACTTATTCAACCAGAGGGTGAAGATGTGCAAAGTCTCAAATATCCGCCAGCTCCGCGACATAATAATTGAAGAGTGGAAGAGACTTCCAGTGGCTACATGTGAAGCTCTGGTAAACTCCATTCTCAGGAGAGTAAAGGCAGTTTTGGATAATGAGGGTGACCACACACATATTGAGAGTTGACATGTTGTATGTTAATATTTACAACTTTTCGTAAGGGGTGTACTCACTTTTGTTACAGAAATTAAGCTTTTAATGGCTATATTTTGAGTTAGTTTGAGAGAAAAATAAATTAATTCGGTTATATATGCTGCATACAGACTATTTTTCATGGTGTCAAAAAATCATAGTAGTAGCATTCGTGTATATATGTGTGTGTGTGTGTGTGTGTGTGTGTGTGTGTGTGTGTGTGTACAACTCTACTACAGCCCACATCACTGGACCGATCATGACCAAACTTGAGATTGTGCACACATTTTTCAAAGGTCAAAATCATAGCCTATGTATATATACTCTCCTACAGCCCACAGCACTGAATCCATCATGACCCAGCTGGTCATGATGGTCATAATGATGGTGTCCGACCTAGGTATGTTGCGCACCATTTTTCAAGGTCAAACGTTAATGCCATATTTGGTGCAGCTCTTCATAAACTCCCCCACCTAGATATAGTTCACAATAAGTCGGGAGCCGCCACTATTACGCCGGCCAACTTCTTTTTGAATTTGAATCAGATAACCCTTCCCTAGTCCCCCTCCGAAGCGCGGATACCTTTGCTAGTATATATGATGATTGCAACGTCTTGTCAGACGAGTGCCACTCCCTCAGACATTTAAAATCCATGAGCCAATATGCCTGAGGGAGTATCCATACAAATATGATGTTACAGAGTCTTAGCTTTGTACGACAGCTAAGTCTCTCTCTCGGTTCAAAATGTTGAGATCCAGCAACAAGCAAGAGCAAGATAGCCAGCAACAAATTAAACTGCAGACCAGCTTAATGCGGGTAATGGTCTTCCGCTTTATGGTTTTTTAAATCAGAGATTTGCTTCTCCTAGAAAGGTTGCCTTAACCACGGCTTACGGGAGCCCTCTCCACCCCAATACACATATACACACACACAAATATACACGGTGCTAGTTGGCCGTTGACCCAGAAAAAGCGTTCATTCGCCCTTCGGAAGGTGTTGTTTTTAATCCTTCAGGGAGACTAGCCGCCCTCCTCACCAAACAAGTCTGGTGGGGGAACCATGAGGCAGGTAGTACTGGGTTACATGGTACCAGTAGCACATGACATGACCTGACATAGTATATATATATATATATATATATATATATATATATATATATATATATATATGCCAGTATATATATACATATGCTAGTATATATATATATATATATATATATATATATATATATATATATATATATATATATATTGAAATAAATGTTTATTGAAAAAGAATTTGCATTTTATTAGCTCCTTGGACTTATAAACTATTTAACTAAAATATACAAGTAGTGATTTATCTAAATAAAATATGTTTTTGTTTGGATCATGTAGTAGAGCTTTTGACTATTCGTCTCACATTCAATAAAAGTAAAATAGAAAATAGGTTACCTTTTTTCTGTTGTTCTCGGCCTTCGGGACAAGATCAAAGTGTAGTATCTGTTCCGGCAGATGCTGCACTTAAGATAATTTGTACCAGTCAATGGAGGGGAAACCCTCTATACTGGGACAATTATTATTTTTGGTAACCAGAGTGACCCCTTTTAGGGGAGCTGGTTTTTACCTCACATTAAAAACGGCCTTGTGCCTAATTTGCTCAGTGGGGGAGCAAATAAATACCATCTGTTCCGGCAGATGCTGCAAGCTATGACTAGCTATGACTAGCAAAGACCAGAAGTGGGGGCAACCCCACATACCTGACCATTAACCAGCTCCCATTTCCCACCTCTCGGGAGCTGGTCCCCTTTTTCCCTTCCCCCTCCCTTCACTCCTCACATTAAAAATCGGCCTTGTGCCTAATTTGCTCGGTGGGGGAGCAAATAAACACCATCTGTTCCGGCAGATGCTGCAAGCTATGACTAGCAAAGACCAGATGTGGGGGCAACCCCACATGCCTGACCTTTAACCAGCTCCCATTTCCCACCTCTCGGGAGCTGGTCCCCTTTTCCCTTCCCCCTCTCTTCACTCCTCACATTAAAAATTGGCCTTGTGCCTAATTTGCTCGGTGG